>NW_018231209.1:0-13490 GCF_001263595.1 Phalaenopsis equestris | reverse complement strand
TGTGATTTAGTTAGTTTAGAACTTAACATAATTCCATATATGTTATAAAGTAGAAAATCTTGCTAGCTTAGATCTTAAATTTGAAATTCAGAAACTGCTACCATTTATTTTTCTTTTATCATGTTTGCAAGTTTGTCTTTATGATAAGATTGTGATGTCAGTAGTGTGTATGTTTTCTTTTATGTTTATACCCATTGTTTAGAAGTCTATTTGAATCTCTACATGTTAAAGTAAAATGAAGTTATAGAACATTTGATAAAAAAAATTAATTTTACTCCAATTTTTAGTTATACTTGTATCATTGGGGTTCAAAATTTATGTTAACATGTTATTTTTAAATTTTCATTCATCCTTATATAAATCTAACGCAAAAATGTTTATTCCATTAAAAAATTAAGTTTGGGGGGAAGAAAAATATTTTCAAAATTAGAATTTTATTTGTTCTCAAACGTACTACAAGTGAATTTGATTTTAAAAGAAAAATTGATTATGTATATGAAGTTATATTAAGGAAGTAAAATTTGATTTTAGAAATGAGTAGGGAAATTTAGTTAAAATTTTAAGTAATGAAGAAAAACTTTAAGTTAAAAATTTTTAGTATAGAAAATGATTAATATAAGTGACAATCTTTAGTAAGAAAAATTGTATTTTTGAAAAATTTGGATAATTTAGACTTTTATTTTTAATACTTAAATTTCTTTTATTAAAATTATTTTTAAAGCTATTATTATATTTATAAGTAAAAGTTTTATATCAAGACTTTACTTTAGAAAAGGAGAAGTGGAATTAGTGTCTAATAAAGGACTATCCAAATATAATAATCCTTGCCTGAACAAGAAGAAGAAAAAGAAAAAGAATAGAAAACGAGAAGAAAAGAAAAAGGAAAGAAAAAGAAAAGAAATGTAAGGGATGAGAAGCTTGAGGATTAGTGCTTAATAAAAAATTAGTTCTACATTTGATCCTTTTAAAGTATAAGACTTGATAAAATCATAAGCTTATAAATATAATATAGTAAGTAAAATTATTTTTAATAAAAATTTTCAAGTAGCGAAAACAAAAGAATTAAAATCTAAATTTAGAGAACAAATTGAAGATACAAAAAGACTGTCACTATCACTTTTATGAGATGAATCCTTTCATATTTTGATACCAATTTTGTATCCCACAATCAACAATTGTAAGTATTTGTATGTAAATTTGCTTTTATGTAAAGATAACAACTTGTTTTGGTTTGGAGGCAAATTAATGAACTTATTTGCCATGACGCAAATACTTGCATGATATATTTGAAGTATTTACAAATTGTTTCCAGTAAATATTATAAAAATTGACACTACTTATATATGTGGGCATTCACAACACCTTTAAGAAATATTTCGAGTTCACCAAATGAAATTATAATTTTTGTATTACTAAGTAGTTCAAGACAAACCAAAGTATCTCGCAATTGCACAAATACCTTTGATGATAGCCTGAAAGACTTGTAGGAGCACAATTGCTGACCACCCAAAATATTACGTACATATTGATGGCTTGTGTATGTCTATTGAACATATGCATGCAAATGAATTCTTAATCATCTGAGTAACTACTAATCATTGTTAGTGGTATTTTTTTATTGATGATATTGTTTTTTTTTACACAATGGCCTATCATGTTGCAAATAGAATTAAGAAGAATTCTTCTAAATAAATAAACATACATGTAACAATAATGTGTAATAATACTAGATATTAGCAAATTGATTAAATTTTAATGAAAGCTTCAATCACAAACATTCTAAACAACACAATACAAAAATACGAAGCAACAATCAATAATTTCTCAAAATGAAAGCAATGAATAGGGTACATAAAACATCAGTTAAAAAGTATAGTATGAAACCTAAGGCTTAAATTTATGGAGGATAATAGTGAAAATGTGAATAAGTGGCTGCAATATATTCGATTCAAACACGAAGCATTTTTACATTCGATATCATCAGAGTAACTTTGTTGTTGCTACTCTTCTTTATCGCATCACGCACTGCAATAATCATTTTTGTTAAAATATTTAGTATGTTGTCTAACTTTATGAGGCAGTGATCAATTTTTATGTGAGCATGTTAATTTAATGATTTCTTCAAAATTTCATCATTCTCTACTATTTTCTATCAAAGTTTATATTAGACATCATTCTCAACACATTTCTTCATCCGTCCTGACACTTGCATTGCATCCCTACTTAATTGTTTGGATTCATAGCCTACATCATCTGTTGGTTGGGTTGTTCTCTATGCATCTTCTCCAACAATGGCAGAGGACATCATTCTAGCTACTGAATTAACAAAACTAATGCTGTTAGCCGACAATAAATCATCTATAGTCTACACTGGCTGCACAACGTCCATTGTCTCATTTATAGAGTTATCCCTGATGATACGACAATTTTTTTTGGTGGACTTCTGTACCAGTTGCAATATTTTCAGCATAATTATTTCAAGTATGTTGTATTGATGAATGAGTTTCTCCGAAACTGAGCACTCTTATAGTTTTCTTAAAGAAGACATTAAACTGGGAGTGTGTTGACATAAACTCTCTAGATAGCTACAATACAAAATAGATGAGAGTAAGTCTCCATATAAGAAGATTACCTGTATTATTTTATCTCAAATCTCGGTTACATACAGTCTAAACATGTAAAGAAGAAAGCTTTGAAAAATAAATAATCTGTCATTTTCCTCTCTAATTGCCTTGCTTGCTTCCATTGCTGAAAATTTATTTTGCTTAAAAATCATAAACAAACAAATACAAGAGTTTGCATGAGTTAACATGAGTTAACACAAGTTAAAAAAAAACTAAAATCTTACATGAACAACTTATAGAAGAGAGAGAGAGTAAGAGACAGATGAAAACACAATATTTTCTCTGGCGAACGACAATAAGGGGAATCAACCAAACTTAGACCCCAGGTGTTTTGAAAACCCTAGCCGAAAGCAGAAAATAAAAAAAAATGTGGGCGAGATGTGCTAAATAAAATCTAAAATAGGGTGGCGCTGGTTTTAAAATTGTGTTTTTGATCTGTCGGGCTACTTTTGGGCCGGGCTCGATCTCCTCCAAAATATATTTTTTTGGCATTTTTTAAATATTAACTGATTGGTTCGACTATATTTACGTTGGAAATCCAGGTATAATATTTTCTCTAATTAAATTGGGTTTTACCCATTGTTATCATTAAAATACTTGTACTTTCAATCAATTCTAACGGTCCGATCCCTAAGAACATTGAAGGATGCTCGCTTTCATTTTCTCCACCATTGTTTCTCCATCCTTTTGGGCAGTGACCCGGTGAACCGTAGCGGTAGCGTCGACGATCATCCCAACTCCACACTCACTGTTCACATCCTCCTCTCCAAAACCACCGCCAACGCAACCAAAAGAAGGACCGCTGGTGGATCCAAAGGCGAAGATCGTTTTTCCCCTTCCGTCGAAGAGGATGCAGTTTGTACTGAAAGAAGAGCCTCGATTGGCAGGTAGTAGCTTCAGTTTTTATAGTCGCCCATCCTTTTGTGGCTGTTTGGCTGCAAGGAGGGTTTAACATAAGTAGTTTTTAATTCTAAAAATTGTTTGGTATGATAGAGTTTAAATCGAGTTAATAAGGAGTCTAGTACTCATGAGTTATCTCTTTCCTCTTCTGCTGCTGACGACAAAGAAAATTGCATTAGATCCAATTCAAGAGTTTAGTCTATGGGGAACTATTCTTATTCTACAAAATTTTTGTTTCTAACCTTGATAGTATGCAGATTTTTAAATTCATTTAGCAAGATCTTGAGAATTCATAATGAAGGAAAGCAATTGAACGTGAGATTCAAGCACTGAATATAGTTCATAGATTCTTACTAAACTTTCTGAGGATAAGAAACCGATTGTGTGCAAATGAGTGTTCAACATCAAATACAAAACTGATTGGAGTATTGAGATATTCAAAGTAAGACTTGTTGCAAAAGGTTTCACTTAAGCCTATGAGATCAACTATCAAGGGACCTTCGTACCTATTACCAAACATAACACTATCAGAGTTCTTCTTTCAGTAGCAGTTAATAACGAATGGAGACTGCATCAACTTGACATAAAAAATACTTTCTGGAATGATGATTAGGAAGAATAAGGGTATACAGAGATACCATTGGGACTTGAGAATGATTCCAACAAACACGTAGTATGCAAACTCAAGAAGTCTCTCTATATGCTTAAACAATCACTAAAAGCTTGATTTCAAAGGTTTGCTAAAACTATGAGACTTAATGGGTATTCTCAAAGTCAAGTTGATCATACTCTATTTATAAAACGTACTCAAGAAGTTAAAATTATTGTAATATAGTATTTGTAGATGATATGATTCTTATTGGTGATGAAGAAAGAGAGATTCTGAAGATCAATTGTTTGTAATGGAATTTGAAACTAAGGACCTAGGAACCATGGGATGTTTTTTGGGTATGGAAATAACAGGTCCAAGAAACATCTTTATATCACAAAAAAATACATATTAGATCCACTAAAGAAGACAGATGATTGGATGTATGCCCGTTGATACTTTAATTGATCCCAACCAGAAGTCAAAGAGGGGATAAGAAAACGTCTCTGTGGATAAGGGACTATACAAAGATTGGTAGGAAAACTTATCTACCTATCACATATGAGGCCAGATGTTACATAATATGTCAATATTGTGAGCCAACACATGAATAACCCAAATGAAGAACACTTTGAGATTGTCTATAGAATTTCGAGGCTTCTCAAGAAGAATTTTGGTTATAGATTAATTTTTATGAAAATCAGGAATAGAGAGGTGAAAATCTACACCGATGCTAGTTGGATTAGGGAACCCACTAACATAAGGTCCATCACAGGTTACTGCTCCCATGTATAGGGAAATCTGGTGACATGGAGAAGAAGAAAGTAGTTATTTCTTGAAGAAGTGCGGAATCAGAGTATAGGACACTTGCCTTGAGAATTTTTTAAGGGATCTGAATTTGGAAATTGTTAAGGGAATTGGGATGTACCTTCAATAGGCCTATTTATATGTTTTGTGACAATCAAACAACTATCGATATTGTCAAGAATCCTGTGCATGATGACAGGACCTAGCTTATTGAAGTTGATAAGCGCTTCATCTCTAAAAAAATTTAATTAGGAAATTGTACAGCTAAAGCTACATCGTGACATACCAACAAGCTGTTGATGTCTTCACTAAAGCTCTTCCTTTAAACACCTTCTTAGAGTTCAATACCAAGCTTGGTTTCTACATCATGTACGAACCAACTTGAGTGGATCCAACTTGAGGGAGAGTGAAAATTTGAGAAGATCAGACTCTTTCTCTCTCATTTGGGTTGGCCAAAAATTTGAGAAGGCCCTGAAAAATTTGATTGGGACAATTTATGAAATTCTTGATTAGTTTATTCTCTTCATATTCTATGTTATTTTACTTTTTATTTCAAAATTATTTCCTTTCTTAATTTAAGTTAGATATATTTGGTAAGTTTGTAAATTAGGAGTGGTTGCTTTCCTTGTATATATACACCCTACACGTGAATGATGAGGATCAACAGAGTTATTCATTTCTTAACTATTTTCGACTTCTTCCACCTGCTCTCTCTCCGCCATTGCTCTGGTGACTTCATCGCCATCATCAAACCCATTGCAGAGATGATGAATCTCGCTCCGAGGAATGTGAGGCCGCAACCTACCTCCTCGACCACGTTGCCCTCATCCGAACTTCCCGACTAGCTTTCCCCAACGAACCTCGTCGCCTCCATCCAAAACTTCGTTCCTCACTCCTTCGACACCTGCGATCTTGGATTGTGGAGATTTTTTGTTACCTCGCAGAGGAAGTCTTTGAACCCGAATGTCAACATTCAGAGGTTGAAGAAAGTGAGTTTGGAGAAAGATTTGGAGCCTTCACTGGAAGAAACAAGGACTAAAAGAGGATTAAAGAGGAGTTTGGATTCTCGACAAGGGAACTGAACTACGATGGCTTAAGCGGTGATGTTGGAGGAGATGACATCTGCTGTCATTGGCGTCTGCATCGCTGGCAAAGAAGGCATCGAAGAAGGTACTGGGGTCGGGTTCAGAGTTGGGGTCAGGATCAAGATTGGGTGGGAGTTTGTTTTGAAAAAAAACAAAAAACAGATATTTCTTGTTTTCTATTTTTGAAAAACAAAAACACTTTTGTTTAAAAAAAATAAAAAATAGATTAAAAAAACTGCAAATAAACATGATTTTTGTTTTATTTTCTATTTTTTTGAAAACAAAAACAATAACCGATCCCAAACTGTCCTTAGTCTTAGGGTCCGTTTGGGGCCGCTTTTTTGTGGCTTCGCGGCCCCGAATCGCGAAAAATACACGTTTGGCTCGCAGTGTCGCGACACAGCAAAGTGAAAGCGGGAGAAAAGCCGGAAGCTATATTCACCCCGCGGCAGAGCTTTTAGCTCGCGAAAAGAATCATTTTGCCCCGCTAATTTCTTCTCCCTTGACCCTTTCTTCTCCCTCCCGAGCCCCGTCAAAAACCGAGCCTTTCTTCTTCCCGCCGAGCCCCGCCAAAAACCCTTGTTCCTTTCTTCTTCCCCTTTCTTCTTCCCGCCGAGCCCCGCCAAAAACCCTCATTCCTTTCTTCTTCGCGTGTGAGCTCTTCTTCCTCGATCCCTTTCTTCTTCCCAACCTCGTGCCCTCGCTGTCTCACTCGTTTGCCCTTCCTGCATCGCTCCTCTACCCATTCCTCCGTCGCTCCTCGGCCGAAAACCAGGCGAGAACCTCAAGAGAGAACCTCAAGACCCACAGAACCTCAAGACCCACAGCTGAAGCGGAGGAGAGCCAGGCTAGCAGGTATCAATTTCTTTGGCTGTTGAAATGCTATTCTCATTTTAAGGCTCTGTTTCGCTGTCTCACTCGTTTGCCCATTCCTCCATCGCTCCTTGTTTCGTTATCACGAGTGTTTGATTCTTGGCAGAATCACATAGTTGGCCATTTTATCAGTTTATGAATTTTTGGCAGCTGTTTATCTTAATTTTTAATGTTTCTGGCATTTTATCGATTTTATCAGTTTATGTGGCTGGAGAATCACTTGCTATTGTTTATTCATCAACCCAGCCTTTTATTCTATTAATTTTGATATTTATATGGGAATTTGAGAAGGGAAGCAGTTTTCGTTGCTTTATACCTTCGGGTCATATATTATTAAACATAGAGCTTGAGATCTTTTTCTTTCTCTCCATTTTCTGCTCGTTTTTGGAGAGAAGCAAAATTTTTCACATTGAAACATATTTTTCTTCTTATTCATTTAAAACAAAATGTAGTGTAGAAGATTAGTCAAATGAAGTAGATGAATTTTGTTTGGCATAGTGAATTTTACATGAAGTGTTGTTGTGAGGAGAAAAGGTTGAGTTCTTATATAAATGTTATTGCTTGCACAACATTTCTAACCTTGTTCCATTTATAAATGAACTCTCTTTTGTTTAACACATAAATTACATATATCTTGCATACTGCATCCCTTTATAAATAAAAAGAAAGATTTACATACATAGCCCTCAAATTTTTTCCTTCTTTCTAAAATTCAGTGGGGAGATTGAATGTTTAACAATGATATATGCGTAAGCCCTTTATTCTGTTAATTTTGATATTTGCCATTGGTTGGGACATGTTCGCATATGATATTTTGAGGGAATTCCTAATTATAGCTTTATAGTACTGAAGAATTTGAGATGAAAAGTAATTCTTATGTGCCATGTATGTTGAGACAGAGTTCATCCACCTGCGTTGTTGGGACAATGAAATTGATAAAATGAAATCTAATTTTCTTGTTAATTGTCCAATGTTGTAATGAAGGCCTTGGTAATTTAGATTGCCCATTTCCTTCAAATCTTTAATATGATTGCCCATTTCCGTCAGACTTTTCTATATCTGGAATTAGGTGGCTTAGATGCTGGAATTAGATGCTTTACAGAGAATTTTAAAGTCATTTAATTGCTGAAGCTCTGGAAAGTAATTCGTTTTTATTTTCTTTACAGAAGAAATCATACTTTATGCACTGATGCAGATTTGAATTCCATTTTCTGCTATTTTCTGGATGTAAGCTCTTCGAATGTGTATTCCTGCATTACCTAGAGCTAAGTTTGTTATTGTAGCAGCTCATACTGTTAATCGTTTACTTGGTTTCCATTCCAGCTTGCCCATGCATTCCAATGGAGTTTACAATCATATACATAATCTGTTTGCCTAGCCAAAATGCATTTAGATGGCTTGTTCTTTTAGATCACATTTTTCTTCCTTTCACTTATAAATTATGCTGGGAATAAGGTTATTGGAAGTTATGGTCCATTATGTGGTTCTAAGATGTTTTGGTGTTTAATTCTTTTGTCTTTTATAATTTGGTAGTATGTTGTTTAAAATTGCATAATGTAATTATCTTACTGTTGGAAAAAATTACTATGAGAAATTTGAAAAGGGAATGTGAATTTGAAAAGTGGTAGTTGAAGTTTGTCTTGGTAATTTAGTGGTAGTTGAAGTCTGTCTTGGTTTCATTTGAGAAGTGGTAGTTGAAGTAGTTGGATATTGAGTCTCTTCTTCTGTGCTTGGTTACCATATTCTCACTTATTATTCTAATAAAAATTACATGCATATCATTGAAGAAATTCGCCAAACCAGATTTTTGTCTTCATTATAATATTATCCCAATTTGATGCATTTGTTGGTGTTCATGGAGCACTAGTTTGAGTTAAAATGGACCTCATCATGCTGTAATGAAGGTCATCATTAATGGATTTGAACTCCTTCTAATGTAGTTGTGGAAAGGAAGAATATAATAAAGGAGCATTTACATACATACCACACAATTCTTATATATTTCCCATATAAACAGCCTTGTGGATAGTGTAGAAGCTAGCATACATTTGAGACCGCATAATTTTCATCAAAATTATACTATAGTTATTAGTAGAAATCTTTTCATCCACCTTTTTTAGAAGCCTATCCATGCTCATTATATTTTCAAGTTGGATTGGAATACATTCAGATTGAAGATTAGAATTTCTCAGCAAAGTATCTCTTTTGGGGTTATTTTTAAGAGTAAGAAGTGATAAACTGTGTGAGGCTATTAAGCAAAAACAAGACGACGGTTCTGCTTCATGGAAGATCACTTGAAGATGAAAAAATAGAATTTTTTATTGAGTAATCTTTTTATGCTGAAAGTAGGAAGGTTGAAGGTGGTGGATCTTGAAGATGCAACTTAAAGTGGATAGAATTTTAAATATTATCAATATTAATCGTATTTTGGAATTGAGGTTGGTGGGAAGAAGCCTGACAAGGTGCTATTTATTTCTTTATTGTTTATTATGGTAAACTATTCATATATGATGTCTTTCTTTCTTTTCTTTTTTTTTGCAATTAATGATAAAGGAGAAATTACAATGTTGTGGTATTGCCGACGGATACAATGTTGATGGTGGACTCAAGGTTACTCGTATATCGAACTAGAGGGAGATTGCTGTTATCTGGAGCAAGTCTACTGGAATGCCTTTGTACAATGCGATCGTTTTTTTGATACTGTGATATCTTGCAGTATTTTTTCAGCACCAATGATAATGCTGAAAGTAGTTATATTTTCGTGTTGGAGGATTGCCTTCTGCTTCTCCCAATATAAGTATTGGGAATGGGCAATTTCTTCCTTCGCTGAAACGGCTTGATGACTGCACACCACCTTTTACATGGAAAGGTGTATTTCACATTTTAAAAGTTAAATGGGTGTACAATGCAGATTTGATCTCATATTTGGAATTCATCAGACAGTTTGAGCATGTATTTTAACGATATTCTCAGTGACAGAGGCTTAAGCACTTTTTTTACTCGTTTCATTAGTTGTGTCGAGTAAATATGTTTAGAATTTTTACAAAATTTTGGTATACACTTTTCTTCAGGTGGTTTAGGCGAGTTCAGTCTTACGCTTATATTTTTTTCTGATTTACAATAAGAATGTGATGATTTTGGAACTTAACTAGAACCCAATGTGGACATTATATAAATGTATAACGTGAAGTTTATGTGTTATAATGGTAAAAACATATGAATTGGGTGGGTTTGATGCAAATGTCCCAATTTTCACATTCAATTACTATACACCAGCATTTGAAAGGTCCATTTGGCACTCAGGTTTACACAGTTACTAGATCATAAAATAGATGGTGGAAAGATAAGAGGGACTGGCTTCAAAGCATGCCTCGTTTTTTATGAAATGAAAAAAAAGGGTTTCAAAATCCTGATTATATGACATTTTGCTTTTATATTTTTTTGGAGGGACTAGATTATCTGAAGCTTTGTGATGCTTTAATGGATCTGTACCTTTTTGGTTCTTGGCAATGATGTGAATTCTTTATCTTTGATTTCAAAATGCTACCCAACATATGGGTTTGTTTGATTTGTCATCATGTAGTTATGTTGCTGCTGGAAGGCATAATTTGATGGATTACTATATTGAGCTCTAACCCAACTTGTAGATTAAAACACTTTTCAGTCCCGACGACTTGGAATTGAATTGATGCCTTTTTGGGAGCTTTTTTTGTGTTTTTCTATAATTGCATACCTTTTTTTTTTTTTTGGTAGCACTTCATCTAAGTACGTTGGAATTAAGTTCTATTTAGTGTTTGGTGCCTTGCATAGTGTATATATATTATTTATGTGTATGAAGTGAGAGACATTACTATCTTGTTAGAATTATAGGCGTCCCTTATCTCATACATCATAACATTCATCCTGTTTATAATTACAAGCATATCAACCTCTTAGCTTACAGTTCGTCCACCTGCATTCTTGGGACAATGAAATTGATAAAATGAAATCTAAATATTACTTTCTATGAAACTTCATATTAAAGATGCATTTGAAATTTTAAAGTTTACACTTCCTGTTGTTTTTCCTGGAAAACACAAAGATTTTAGGGACATTTACATGCATAATTTCCAATTCCTATGTATTTATATATTTGAGTGGTTTGTATGTACATCTTCCAGATTGTAATGTTTTTTTTGTTTTATTTTGGCATAGTTATGGTCTGTTTTGAGACCTGACCTCCATTCTCTGCTTATATACACAAATAATGTTTCTTAACTTGTGCTAGATAGATTTAATCGAAGTCGACAAAAGGCTTCCCATGGATTAAAATAAAAAAGAAGGATTACTTCTAGATTCTAATCTGTTTTTAGGATGAACAATGACCATCATCAGATTTTTGTTTGTGATTTGGGCTTACCTGTTCTCAGCACTTTGGTTTCTGTTAATTTGTGTTTGTATTTTGGAAGATTTACATGCATATCACACAATGCTTATGTATTTACATATCTGACATGTAAGTTTTGACTATTATCTTTATAGAACTTTATCTAGGATTTTATTGGCCTACTCTATTTAGAGATGTTAATATATATATATATATATATATATATATATATATTCATGAAAATGAGTATCCTTACCTTTAAGCTATGACAATTTTTTCTTGTTTTTAAACCAAATTCATTGATTATTATTTTTGATTGCATCATTTTACTGTAATTTATATTTTCTTTTTTATATTGGTTATATCATTGTGATGAATAAATTTTTAGAAATAATATTGTTATGCATTATAGTATTTTTGTACGTGAATGATTGACTATGATGGTGTTCACTCTTTATGATTCTATCTGTGGAATGCTTATGTACCCATGCACGTAAATGTAAAAAATTTTATTGATATTGATGTATCTTAAATGGTGCAATTTTAGATGTTGCTCATGTGGCGAATGTATATAAAATGATATAGATATGAAATTGATATATTATGACAGTATGATTTTGAAATATCTTAATCGATCATATTCATAAATAAAAATTGTTAAATTCTCTGTTACTCATTTATTAAAAGTTCAACTAACATAAATATTGTTTCCTTTTTCGTTTCGTTATTATAGTATAGAAGTAAGAGTATTTACTGACCATTGTATCTCTTATTTTATTTTAAATTAACCTTTCAGGTTTAATCATTTGGTTAGAAAATGATTAATAGAGAATAGTATATCTACAAAAAAATATGGATAATATGAATTAAGGTAAAATTTTCATTTGTTGAATTTAATTTAATTTTCATTTGTTTTGGAATGATTAAATGTTAGTTATATAAAATAAAATATAAAATCATGATTATCACCGCCCGACTGTATGTTGTCGCCTTGATTAATTTCAAACCCCGATGTGGGTCTTGACATGTGAAACTTGGAGGAAACTTTGGAGGAAACTTTGGAGCACACTTATCATATCTTGAACGAAAAATCCGTAGCTAATTTATTATAACCCTTTCCATTATTATAACACAACACTAGCTCTTATCTTTTGCCAAGCAACAACATCCTGACAGTGGCCAACTTCCCTCTCAGTCATGTGCAGACATTGTATCTATGCTAACAATCTTTAGGACAATAAAAGCATTGTTTATTTTTCACCCATTATCAGTCATGGACTATTCCCCTTTCAAGTAGTATTCTTTGAACCGTGTTTGTAGCAGGCATGTGAGTTTGGGTCATATGCATGGAGGCGGGCACCGGCCCGATCATCACGGAGGTTTTTATTCGTACATCTTAGTTCTCTTGCTTCCGAGCTTAAAATCATGCAGTTGTGATATTCTAGGGGAGTTTCTTGAAGTTTGTTTGAGTTAATTTTTATATCTCATTTAATTTTGCTATCATGCAATTCATGTTGTTAGTAACGCATAACCTAATAAACATGGAGGGATGAAAATATAAAAGAAGTGCAGTGCTACTAATTAAGTCAACTACATCAGTTGAATCAACTGCTGTGTTTTAAAACATTTTTTCTGCTTCAATAACGTTCTACGTATGAGTTTAAGTTTTGTATTCGGCTGTTGGCCTGGTTCTTTAGTACTTCTAATTAAATGTAGAGTATTTAATTCTGAAAGTAAAAAGGAGAGGATTTATTATATATTTATTATTTTTTTTTAAAGGATATTTTAATAGAAATTGAGGCTTCCATGAATATATAGTTAATATCAGGTAACGCTAAAAAAATTAGTTTGCTTAAAAAAATTCTCGATCTCAAAATATAAAACATTTTCGTGACTAGAGGCATGCTTTAAGAAGAATCAATGATAAGTAATAGTTATTCTTTAAAATGGAGATAATCTAATATGATCTGTAATTTTAATTACAGAATGAATATACCTGGCATAACATGAGTGCAAACTGCATAGAGCCTCCAAACAAATTGAGTGACTGTTTTGAGTTCTTATGATTTTGTGTTTAACTACTGTTTTCTAGTTTCCTTCTTCTGCTTATTGGTTCTGAAGCACTATTTACAATCTCATGTATAGTCATACCTTTGTTATCATTCAGATAGGATGATACCTATAGTTTGCAATTTGTCCCTTCGATATTAAATGTTTGTTGGGAGGAAGGTTTATGCAGTTTCTAT
>NW_018231208.1:0-1235 GCF_001263595.1 Phalaenopsis equestris | reverse complement strand
ATAAGTGAAGAGATCCGCCAGTTTCTCGAGTAGATGCTAGAAAGTCAACATAGAGTTGAGGATTCTATAGCACACATGACAGATACCTTAGCAGATAGCCGGGGCAAGCAGCTGGCACATCCGTGAAGAAGGAGGAGGAGGAGGAGTAGTAGGATGGAGATGATGAGTATTTTTTATGTTTTCTTTTTTTTGTAAGCGTTCTGTTGAACATTTGTTGTGAAATATTTTGGATTAACTTTATTATTCTTATTTGGGACGATTTGTGAAAGTACTTTCTGTTTATTAATGATAATGTTTAGAGATTTGATCTGTGATATAAATATTCTTAATGTGGTATGTAATGTGAAGTGTGTTTTTGTGCAAGTTGTACATATGTAAATAGTATTCTAATTTTTTTTCAGCGTTACAAGTTTGCATCGGATTTGCGTCCATTTTCAAACGCAAAATCCGATGGTACATCGACAATTAGAATTTTTTTGTTCTGCAATATTCTTTGATGAAAATTAGACTGTTATCTGATGCTAATATTCTTTGTCTGATATTTTAAGACGCAATTTTGACGCTTGTTTCGTATAAAAAAATTCGACACAACAAAGACTCAAAACTGACAGAAATTATTTACATCAGAATTGTTCGACGTAAATTGGAAAGAAATAACATTACTAACCCCAAAATTAATGTTGAAAAATTTGAACGTAAATCAGACTCAAATCCAATGATAACCCTTAAATATCACTGGATTTGCGTCCGATTTATGTCTGATACATCTGACGGAAAAATGCTTAATTCTTGTAGTAGAACGTGATGGTAGATTTGTGATTCACCATGTCACCGACCCGGTCGGCATCCGAGAATGTTTGAAGAAGGTCGCCATGTGTGATAACAATGCCATAATCAAGTGTGCAATGTAGATAGTGAAGAATATGTTTAAGAAGTTGGAAGTGATATACTGTGGGCTTATGCATATGCTTGCATATTTGGTTCATCAAGAAGAAGATATATGGCATGGTAATTGTGAAGTATTTTAGATCTCAGGCAGCCCTTCGATATTATGTTCGATTATCCAAGTGGTGTGTGGTATTGGTGTGTCAAGCTTCTTACTTAGAAGAGAGGTAGAGACTGGTTTGCATCCCGCCATGGCCATCTCTTGAAGGGTGTTTCTAAGGTAAAATTGTTGACCAAGAAACATTAATTGTGTCGTTCGTGATACTTCAATACCTAGAAATTTATTTATC
>NW_018231207.1:0-7557 GCF_001263595.1 Phalaenopsis equestris | reverse complement strand
ATGCTTATTTTTAAAGTTATGGGACCATATTTTAGTCATAGACACTCTCCCATACTTAAGGATTGAAAAAAATCCTTTGTCGGACATTTCTTGTGAAAATTGAGGCTTAATGGGGTCAAAATGCCAGTCCCTAGCGCCTAGGCGCTCAAAACATCCTTCAAGATGTTCAAACCCGAGAGCCTGGAAGGTAGTACCCGGGGTGCGGCGCATATGGGTCAGACCAGCACCTAAGCGCTAGCCCGGGCTCCTAGGTGCCCAAAAAAGCCTCCAAGTTAAAAAGCCTCCAAGTTGTTTGATCCGCCCCAGCAATTTTCACAATTTATATAAGTCATGGTAATGGCAGCAGAAACTTGATCTGCTTCCTATTAAATTGATTGAGTTCTTAAAATTAGGTATTATTACTTACTGGAATTTCTCACGTAAGTATACATATCGTTTTAGTAATGTAGAACTAATGAGTCTGGAATGTCGATCTCACAAGGAATGGGAGATTGATAATTCCTAAGGCGAAGTTCTATTCTACTACTTTCAGAATCTAGTTTGGAATGTCCTTAGAGACAGTTTTTCTAACAACTACTCCTATGTTAACATTCTATGTCTAAATTAAACCTATTTAGATCAATTGATTATGTAAAATTCAAGATTGATAAAATTACTTTTCTCATGTGATTTACCAGGTAGATTGTAGTGTGACAACTAAGAATTGTAATTGATATAGTGACAAATCGGAGAATAAATCTATTTACCCTCTGTCGAACTTGTAAATAAGTATGGTTCAAGTTTGGTTCTTGCTTCCAGTTGTCTCCCTAGAAACTCCATGTTTAAACCATATCAGCACATTTCCCTAAATTTACTTTGCCTCCTGACTAATTCACCATAGCTTATCAAACAATGTGAATATTCTAGTCATTTCACTACTGCTCTTCTGAGTCCTAATGGGTAACAAAAGATTTTAACAAATCATATGACCAATATGACATGCGAATGAAGCCTAAGAATACTTATCACATTTAAATAAAAAAAAAACCAATTTCATAGCATTTAAAATTCTACAAGTTCTACCTAACAATCACAAGAGAAAAGTGTAGGAATTGTACTCACAAAGCATGTTTAAAACCACATAAAACTTCATTGAATCGAAGCATGATCACTAAATATGTGTTCACAATCAAATACAAGACAATGAAAACACAATACATAGTTTTTCTCCCTTTAGAAAGAAATGTAAATCCCTCCAACAAAGCCTTCTACTGATCCTTGCAATATTGATACAAATCCCTTACATAATTCACTCAAGTTCCCCTCACCAATCTCACAAGAACAGGTGGATTCTACAATTCCTACTCCTACCTACATCCTCCTGTTGTCCTTGGAGGATTCCCAAACTTGGAAATGTCAAATTTCGCCAAAGGTCCCATTCCAAGCCGTCCAAATCCGTCAAATAACCCCCAAGTTTGTGCTGAAATCGCCTCAGATAGTTTTGGGACATAGGCACCTAGTTTGCGGCGCCTAGGTGTTGTCTTCTCGGTTTGTTGGGAAAACTTTGGCTCCTAGGCACCAGTCTCTAGCGCCAAGGAGCTATAGAGCAGCACCTTGGTGCCCAGAAAGTGGGGCCTAGGCACTAATCTGCTGGCTACCCCATATGTTCCAGTTGTCTCTGTTTCATTCCATTTCTGCCTACATGTCATACCTGCGACAAAAACATGGAATTACCTTTCTTTAAAGTGCAATTTCATTCAAAAACAGGTGAAAATAGTAAAGAAAATTAAACATGCTAAAAGACATATCAATGCTTAAATCTGAGAGCCAGGAAAGTAGGTGCCCGAGAGGTTGCATCTAGGCGCTAGTTTGGGCATTTAGGTGCTCAAAACAACTCCAAAACATATCAAAATTGAGAACGCAGAAAGTAGGAACCCGGGAGGTGGTGCTTAGGTGCCAAACCCAATGTCTATGAGTCAAGGATGAGGCGCCTATGCGACAACCTGCTTCCAAATGATGATTTTGGGCATGATTTTCATCGGGAACACCCTTTGAGGTAGCCGAAAGTGCAGGCCTTCTTTGTCAATGGGGGTATATTCCTTGGGGAGGCAAAAAGGTAATGGCTAACCATTTTTTAAGCAGTCATTTTTGGCAAGGAGGAAGGAGAAAAGGCTAGGTTGGTTGATCGTCTTCCCTGGAGAGTTCTTTTTTGCCTGTTCTTGAAAGAGAGCTTCTTCTTCCTTGACTTGGAGTTCTATTGAGCTGGTCTTCACCCTCAGAGCTAGAAAGTTTTTTTAGAGGCTTAGAGGGGAGGAGCTTGATAAAAAAGTGAGAGAAAGAATTTACTTCCTACAACCCTCTTCTTCTTCTTCTTCTTCTTGCTCTTCTTCATTTTCCATCATAAAAATCTCGCTTTCCTCCATTCCTTCTTACTCTCCTACAACTTTTCTTGAGAGTGTGTGGGTTTTCTTTGGAGGAATCACCTTGGGAGGACAAGAGGATCGTCATCTCTCCTATGTTGAAGGAGAGCTTCTTCACTCTTTGGGGAAGAAGTGGAAGCTTGAGCTTGGAACTTCGTCGGATTCTCCTGATAGAGGAGTGCTTGTTCACCCTTTAGGAAAGGAGTGAAGTGAAATTTGTCGGAGCAAGGTCGGAGTGAGGACAGACAAAAAGATCATTACAATCAATCGTTGCATAGGTGAAATTTATGAATCTCTCGTAATTTCTTTTCCTAGAGCCCCTAGGTCTGGATGTTAGAGGATTTATGGTAGGTTTTTTTGTGCTTAGAAGAAGCCTTATAGGATTAGGTGCTTTACGATCACCCTACAAATCTATGAGCATAACATACCCTTTAGAACCTCAACCTAATAGCCTGGGAGACTCGCAACCCTGTGGCCATTCGGTCGCTTCATCACTCGACGAATTGGATGAAGCAATCTTGAGCTAGAGAATGAGGGATTCCTTCAATCATTGTTCCCTAGACGACGAAGGCTATGTCCACACGAGAAATCATTCATTTTCATGAGATTTTATCCTACAAAAACAGTTCCTTCACCTTACTGATTAGTTAGAAATAGGCCCTCTGTTACGAAGAGTAACATACATATATCTACAAGTTCGACACCTCCTTTAAATCTCGTGAGATTGCTAGGAAGAGCAGGTCTTTATCGTCAAGCAGGATCAAACTTCCATTTTTATGCATGTCTTTGCATTGTGTACTTTGCATGAATTTTAAATTCAACAAAAATGTCATGTTTTTGTGTCTTTCATCAATCAGTTGTCCACACTATCGGTTCGACTGACCTATCTTTGTCATTTCGATCAATCTGCCGTCACTGGCCCTATTGAATTGATCGACCTTTTTTGTCAGTTTGACTGATCGACCACCACTGGTCTAATCAATTCGTCCATCTACTCCCATCGACTCGGTCGACCGGCGGCCACCGACCCGATTGACTCGACTAACTGCTTTCATTGGTTTATCCTATCGGTTACCACCAATACGATCGGCTCAACTGACCTTCCTTCATCGATCAGCCATCCCGACTTGATCGATCAACCTTCGTCAATCGACCACCTACGCTTCTTCGATCGACTGCTGTCGTCGGTTTGTCTAATCGATTGCCACTAGCCCAATCAGCTAGACCAACCATTCTTCGTTGATCGGCCACCCTAGCATATGGGTTATGACTATTTCCATTTTTTGTCGATCCACCCAATGGATATTTATTATTTTTCTTATATTTTTTATTACTATTCCTCTGTATGGAGACATTCCAAGATGGATTCCTCCTGTGTAAGGATAATATGTATTTATGTGATTCTGCCTCGAATTGAGGCCTAATGATATAAATTATGATGGCACCCCCTCCCTTTACATGTGCATAAGGGGGAAGGGATCTTGATAGTGCCATGGCTATTTTGATTCTCCTTACGAGCACTTTGTTTTGTGTTCTCTTTGTCTCATGACATTTTAATATATATTTATTTAGAAGCTCCTGATGCACTCTGAAGTGGCCTGATACCAAGGTAGTCATTATTTTGTGATTTGCGTGGTCCTAAAACACAACAAGTGCTAGTCATCATGGTGGTGCCTTATCCGACATCACAACCTCGGCTATTATTGTGACCACACCAACCCCGATTCGATGGCCATTATTATGAGAGTTGACATGGTGATTGCATGTTTATAGTGTCGCAGTGCCATATCCAGTGTTGTGGTGCCCCCACAGCTCGAGTCTAAATGGAGGCTCTCAATTAGACAACCATAATGAGGTTCATTGATGTGGCATCGTCCATGTCAACTGTGCATTAGGGTTGTCCCTGGAGCCGCATTGCCCAGACTGACACAGGGCAAACCATGAGCCGCACTCACTATCTATTCAACCAACGACATTTGACACGTCAGCGGTGTTGCGATGCCACACAAACATTTTTCCCTATAAATGTGGCTACCTTAAGCGACCCCAAGGGCTTGTATTCTAATGAAATGTGGTTGGTCTAAGGCCAAAATTTTGTTTGCTTGGCCTTCTTAGAGCTTCTTGAAGTCATAGGAGCATGTGGTTCCCTCATGTGTGATGCCTTCTTTCTCTTGATCAGAGCCTCTAGATGCTAGTGTTGTTGTTTCTAGTTGTCGTGAAAGCTGGTAAAGCAATTAGTCAGGTTTTTAAGGCTTTATACATTGCTCAACCTTCAAATACGTGAAAATCCTTTCCCTTACACAATTTATATTTCTATGAAAGCTCTAGGTTTTGTGTTAGAGAAACTAGGCTAAGCTATTGTTAGAGAATACCTAGGTTAGACCCCTGCGTTTCTCTGTCCCAGTCATGATTTTTTGAGTGCTCCTTTGAGCACAGAGCCTTATCAAGTCCGATGTCGTGATGTCTTTCTTTGGGTATCATGGCATTGTTCCCCTTTTAAGTGTGAAACAAGATTTCAGTACTATTCCTCGATGCTCAGTCGTCGTTTCACCTTATTGGTAGTCGTGTGTCATTGATTCCATAATAACGTAAGGCAACCTGATTCGGTTTCAACCGATATTAAATGTTGCTTTTTTGGCAAAATAGCGTAAGATCCACAGGACTGGACCATAACATCGCTCTCAGCAATGTGACTCTATGTGGACTTTATTTTCACTTAGGCTAAAGTTGTGACATAGGTTTCGGCGACCTGGTGTTAGCCTCTACCTTACAATCTAGTGTCATATCTCCTCTTGACAGGCATACGACACTGTAATCTCTTTTGTGTAGCTATAGTGTTGTTCTTTTGCACTGCTAACCAGATCTTTGCCTTACTCTATTTTGCAAGTCGCATAGTCGATGCACCGCCATGAGTAGTGCAATGAATATGGGATACTTGTCATTCATTCGAGATTAGTCTTATTAGTTTGAGATTATCGTCTTTCAACTTTTTATAAGTCAAGGAGTACAAAAGTTTCTCTCAAACATTGGTACACCCTTCCGTAAGGGTGGTAACCACCCTTTGACTTTTTTTTCATTCATTTAGATCAGGTTCAGTATTTTCGAACAAGTTGATCTTTCATCTTTATAGATCATCGACCCTGCCTAAAACTTGCCCTCCCAAGTCAGTGGTACACCCTTCCGCATGGCTGATAATTCTAATGTGCCTGACTGGTCGACAGGGCTTACGTCGTTCAAGTCTTTTTTCGATACAGTTTGACATAAGTTTGTTTTCTTATGTTTTTTCACCTTTTACATACATGTGTGAGACTTGTAGGAAAATGTTCGAGTCCTACCACTAGCTAAGTTTAATTACATTTTTGTATTTGTATATTCCTCTACTTCCTGGAATGTAATAATCATTTTATGAAGCATCTTCACGACGTCATAACACCTTTTTTGCCATATGAGAGAGGATCCTTATGTTTTCTGCACTTATTAGTATGTGGTTCTTCGCATACTATGTTTTGCATGTTGATTCACACTTGCATGACTTTTACTCTTCATCATCTCGCTTGACATCCAGATTTTGAGTCTGAGCTTCAGGGGTTCACCTTTTCAAAAAAAACTCTTGATTGTGCATTATGCATGCATCTTTCCTGATTTGTCCTCTTCTGTGGAAGCTTTAATCAATGTCAGTTTAACTAGGGTTTAATTTTCGATGCATATCCTTTTGTCATGTATTATGCATTACTTAAGTGTGTTTATGCATGTGGAACCTTGGTTTTCTAAGTATGTTCCTATTTTCTGTTGCACTATATGAGTCTAGCTCTCATAAGCCTACACTTCTATGGCAATACCCAGATGACTCTTAATATGACTTCTGGTGATAATATGGAAACAAACATTACTTATTGACCTGTCCGAACAAGTAATTAGTTACATTGGTATTACCAGATCTTGTAGTATTGTTCCAAGCATAGGCCTGAGTTAACGTTCGTTGTTTGTCATGATGAGGGATGGTTCATTTAGATGCCTGGGATGGGGCCAACTTGGTGACCTCGTCAAGATCCTACTGAAAGACCCTCAGTCCCTACACTTGCACGTCTTACTCGTAGATGTATGCATAGACAACACCTCTTAGTTCTTTTAAAATTAGGGCTAGGGTATAGTTAAAGATTTTCGTACACAAGTATTGTTCATTGGCATGTGCTAGTTGTTGTACACTTTGTGTGCCTTTTGCATGCTTTAGTAGATTTGAGACTCGTAAACTAGTATATTAAGGAGGGTTTCTCTTACACGGTGTCGTATCCAACAGAGAGGAGCTTAATAATAACTCAAAGAATTGCATTTTCTGCAGGTGCTATTTAGCTCTCCTTCCGTCGGATATGATCTTTTATATATTGCATGAGATAGTCCGGACTGACTTCTTTTTGCAGGTCGGGCATTTTTTTAGATTTTTTCCTCGGACTTTTGGAGTCCTTTAGGAGAATCTGTATTAGAATAAAGTATAAGCATGAGTTCAGAAGCTTGAAGTGGGGACCATGTGAACATAAAGGGGACTAAGAGTTATTTGCCCGTGCATCATACCTTAATTCCATATTTTGAACCTTTTTGTGTAGTTCTAAGATCAAGTAGGCATGTGCAGAGCCCGACCGTCCTTTTTCATTTTTGAGATTATAGCTAACCCAACTACACCCGACATATTATTCTTTTATATATTGTTTCTTTAATTACATTTTGCATGTGTTCACTCTTTCTTATGCATGCAGTTTGTCTGGATACGATCACCGTTAGATTCTTTATGATAAAATCTTTGTTATAAAAGCCGGTCTTAAAATGTTTATCTTAATAAAATTTAATAATAAAATATTTAAAATATTCAAAAAATTTTATTTTTTTCTTGCCTTTACTTTTCTGCATTGCCTCTGGGCCAGTTTTAAAACTATTATAAAATGCATGAATATATCCTCATAGCATACTTACAAGGTCTCCACCATTAGGATGTCTTAGATCAATGTATACACGTTGCATGACCCGACAAAAGTATTCTTACATTCCAATCTGACTGGCCCGACATATGTTTTATATGATTAAACAGTCGTCTAGTGCAATATAGGGTGTTGGAGGCTCTTCCAATCCAATCATATTATAAGTTCTTTGTGGGGTAGCCCAACTT
>NW_018231206.1:0-895 GCF_001263595.1 Phalaenopsis equestris | reverse complement strand
AATGAGGCTAAATAGTCCTCATTGGGTATTGTTTCGACTTAGTTTAAAAAGGGTCTGGGACTAAAATGACCTCTTGTAAAGAGTCAAGGGATCATTTTGAAACTTTTCTCTATTATTTTATTATCTTGAGAAAAAATATATCTAAAAAAAATGAAACCTTCATTCCAGGACGGCACTCGCCGGAATAGTGACGGTCCTGCATGCTTGTCTTGATATGAAATCAATCATCTTGGGGAAGTATCACTATATGTTCTACATCCTTTCCCTGGCTATGCATGTATGTTTTGTAAAGCTTAGTGATTGTTGATTTTTCGTTTCCATTGAAAAATCTGCATTTTTGTTGGAGTTATTCATTATATCAGTACTTTTTTTCTCTTATTTGCAGCCAAGGATGTTAATGACTGTTGATGAAAAGCTGAAGCCGCTATCTGTAACAGTGCGAGTCGGACAAGCAGTTGATGTGGTGGGTCAAGCGGGACGGCCTAAGACTATAACTGGATTCCAGACACATTCGACTCCCGTGTTGCTTGCAGCAGGGGAACGAGCAGAGCTAGCAACTGAGAAGTAAACATTCTACCTTTTCTAGTTCGTCTATAAGTTTCCACATCCACATTTAAAGTAAACCCACATCAACTGTCATTTATTAATACTAATATACCACAGTTCTTGTGTATTTCCATACCTAACACCTGAACATTCATATTTACATGCATAACACTCAAATCTTTCACATCAAATCAAAGATACCATCATCAGTACCTTCTTAAAAGTGAAATACACCTTTTTCATGCATATGTTTATGACACCATGTTGTTATAAGTGAAAATATCAAATTTTGAGTGTCAGTCTGTTAGATATCAATGCAATGATCCCGCATAGTTCTTTTAGGCATGGA
>NW_018231205.1:0-628 GCF_001263595.1 Phalaenopsis equestris | reverse complement strand
TGTAGAAAATTCAAAAAAATAAAATAAAAATATCCCCTTGCTTAGTAAATAGAGGGAAAAATAATAAAAACAAATTAAGAATTATTTTCACATTAATTTGATGCATAAATTATTTTTAAAAAATGAATTAGGGTTAGGGGTTTTTCAATTCTCCATTCATATTGAATTAATACCTTGACTCTAAATTTTTATATGTTGTAGCCTCTGTCTAGGTGAACAAATTAAGTATTTTTGCAAAGACGTAGGAGATCTCTAGACATAGATCTTAATTTTCTAAGTTTTTAAGCATTTTATATTCAAATAATTATAGAAAGCTGTATACGGCTTAGAAAATTCTACAAAAATTCATATATGTTTCTTATGGCCAGAGTAGTCTTAGGAAATAATTTCATGATTTTTGGAAATAATTTCATGATTTTTGAAGATTTTTGAGGATCAAAATATTCCTGTTTTAAGCAAACCCTAATTTGCTTAAAACATTTAATTTAGAGCACACAGAGACTAAGATCACTTGATTTTCGTTCTACACTATGTCTTATGAGTCAGAAAACTCACCATAAAAATTTTAAGTCATTTGGAGATGATTTAATATGTTTAATTGATTTTTAAAAGTAACCCTCAAATTTGA
>NW_018231204.1:0-298 GCF_001263595.1 Phalaenopsis equestris | reverse complement strand
CAACTTGAAGTTCCACATGTTGGTCCTAATGTCTATGTATGTAAAATCAAAATAAATCCTAAATTCAAGACAAAATCACTAAACTCAACTTCTAAAAGATTAAACTATCATTCCTATGTATTTTCCATAGGGTTTTCTTAAATTTTCACCATGAATAGTGATTTTCAGTCAAATTCATAATGTGCTCAAAATACATGGTAAAAATAAAAAAAATTTACATAGAGGTGAAGCTCTTACCTCAAGAGGATAAAATCTAGCAAGTATTGGCTCAAATCCACCAAGAAATCTTCACTATAGA
>NW_018231203.1:0-659 GCF_001263595.1 Phalaenopsis equestris | reverse complement strand
TCCCTATTCTCTACTTTGGCATTATGTGCATGACAAATTTCATATTATATGGTATGAGAAGACTTGAGTTATGAAGAAGTACCTAATCACAACTTAGAACATGTAGTTCTACAGCTTTGTTATCAATCTATTCCATATGTCAGAGTACTTTGGAAGAACCAGTCAAAATAAAAAATAGATTTGGAGATTGAAGAGGAGAAGATCGTGAAGTACTTGCAGCTGTTCCAGAACTAAGATATAGGTTTGGGGACCAAATTATTATAAGGAGGGTCATATGTAAGAATCAGAAATTTTTTCTCTCCTTTTTCTTTTCCTCCTTTCACAAATTTTTTATTTCCTTTTTATTATTCTCGTTCTCACATATAGCCTTCTCGAATTGCTCAATTAGACCGACTCTCATTATAAACTAAGGTCAAAGGATATGGAACTACCATGCCTCATTTCGCACGCTCTCCCTCGCCTCCTCTATTAACCTCTGATCCCTTGCCGAGCTCCCCTCTATTCTTTCTCTCTCTCTCTCTCTCTCTCTCTCTCTCTCTCTCTCTCTCTCTCTCTCTCTCTCTCTTTCTCTCTCTCTCTCACAATTTGCTGAAAACCATCAACTAGTAACGGTAGCCTTGCAAAGTTGTCATGTATAGGGCTAGTAGTGAAGGCAACAA
>NW_018231202.1:0-2888 GCF_001263595.1 Phalaenopsis equestris | reverse complement strand
TATCGTATAACAAAACCTCTTGTCTAGGCTCGATAACTTCTCTTAAAATCTTCAGATCATGCCATTTTTTTAACTTTACCTTATAAATTTTAGCATTCTCATAAGTTTTATTTCTAATTTCCTCGAGCTCATTTAAGTGCAGTAATCGTTTCTCACTAGCTTCATTCGTGTTATAATTAAATTTCTTTATCATACAATAAGCCTTATGTTCCAATTCTACGAGTAAGTGACAAGCCTTTACAAATATGAACCTTTATGGTCATTCCCATAGAAGTTTTGTAAGCACTCCTCTAGGCCTATAATGTAGAATCAAGTATAGCAAACGAATCGTTCCATTTAGATTTACAGTCTTTTCCAAAATGCCGTTAATTTCATGATTGAATACTTCTGCTAAACCACTTTTTTTAGGGTGATAAGCCATGGCAACTCGATGATTAATTCTATATTTCCTCACTAATGTGTCAATCCTAAAGTTCTTAAATTTGCTTCCCCCATCATTCTTGGCATTCCAAATCTTGTAATAATTTTTTTCTTTAAAAATTTAACAACACTTTGAGCATCAAAATGAGGTAAAGCAACAACTTCAATCCATTTTTGAAACATAATCCATAGCTAATAAAATGTATAATTTTCCTGAAGATGGTACAAATGTTTCCATAAAATCTAAACCCTATACATCAAAAATTTCAACTTTCAAAGTAAAATTTAGGGGCATTTCATTTCTCTTAAAATATTGTCTACTCTTTGACATCTATCTCATCTTTTTACATAGGTATTAACATCCTTAAATATTGTAGGCAAATATAATTCATATTGTAAAATTTTATATGCGGTTTTATCCACTCTGAAATGTCACCCAAAACCAAATTCATGATATATTTCTTAATGATTTTCTTAGTTTCTTCAAAAGGCACACATCTTCTGATCACTAAGTCCTTACATTTTTATATAAATAAGGGCTGTACCAAAAGTAAAATCTTGCGTCTTACATCCACACTTTTTTTGGGTGGATGTAATACTAACAAGGTAGTTAACTATATTAGCATGCCACAGAGTATGCTACTCATAAATAGAGTATAATTGTTTATCAGGAAAATTTTCATTTATGTTAACATCATCATCACCATAATTTTCTTGTTCTAACCTCGATAAATGATCAATGATTTGGTTATTGATACCCTTCTTATCTTCTACTTGAAAATTGAAATCATGCATTAAAGGACCCATCTAACTAACCGGGTTTCAAATCCTTCTTCAACATCAAATTTTTAATAGTAGAATGATCAGTATGCACAATACATTTTGGCACAATGAGAAAAGGTTTAAATTTATTAAAAGTACATATTATTACCAATAATTCCTTTTTAGTGGTAGTATAATTTATTGAGATTTATTTAAGAGTTTTACTGGAATAATATATAACTTTGAAAATTTTATCATATTTTTTCCCTAATACTACCCAAAAGCATAATCACTTGCATCACACATTAGTTTAAATGGTTTTTCCCACTTAAGTGAAACAATAATTGGTGGAATGAATTATTTATCCTTTAATAAATTGAAAGCATTTAGGCGTTCCTAATTAAAATCAAAATTCGTGTCTTTTTCTAAAAGATGACAAAGAGCCAGGGTAATTTTTTAGAAGTCTTTAATATATTGTCTGTAGAACCCAACATGTCCAAGAAACCTTCTTACTCCTTTGACATACGAGGTGGTAATTCAACAATAACTTGAATTTTAGTTGGATCAACTTCCATGCCATTTTCACAAATCTTATGTCCAAACATATTTCCTTCTGTGACCATAAATTGACATTTTTCTCAATTGAAAACTAAATTTGTTTCTTCACAGCATTTTAGAACCCAAGCAAAGTGATCTAAACATGAATCAGAAGAGGCTCCAAAAATTTAGAAATCGTCCATAAAAACATAAATTCCTTTCTCATTTAAATCATAAAAAATAGGCATCATCCACCTTTGAAAGGTGGCAGGTGCATTGCACAAACCAAAAGGCATTCCTCTAAAATTGAAAGTCTCATATGGACTAGTAAATGTTGTTTTTTCTTGATCCTCAAGAGCTATATGTATTTTATGGTACCTGAAATATTCATCCAAAAAGCAGAAATAGTGATGCCCTGCTAGCCTATCCAACGTTTGGTCTAGAAAGGGTAAAGGAAAGTGATCATTAGTAGTGGTGAGTTTTAAAATTCCATAATTAATGCAAATGTGCCACCAAGTGACTTGTCTTGTTGGGATTAATTCATTCTGCTCAGTTACAACTAGAGTCGCTCCCCCTTTCTTAGGTACACAATAAATAGGACTAACTCAAGCACTATCAGAATTAGGATAAATAATTTCAACATCCAACCACTTTAAAATCTCTTTCTTCACAACATCTTTCATGATAGGATTTAATCTCCTTTAAGGATCAGCCCTAGGTTTATGATCATCTTCCATTAAAATTGTATGCATGCAGATTGAAGGGCTAATTCTTTTTATATCAGCTAATGCCTATCCAAAGGCTTTCTTATGATTTTTCAATGTGCAACTAATCTTTCTTCTTGATTTTTAGTTAAATTTGAGGATATTATTATAGGTAATGTAGATGAATTCCCTAAATAAGCATACTTCAAATGAGTAGGTGACCGGCGACTTTATATATGCTTAAAAATATAAGATAAATATGGAAGTAATAAATATTCAATAATTATAAAGTCACACTTATCAACACAAGTATACGTATCACTCAAGTAATATAGGGCTCTAATGGAGTCCTAGATATCGATCCCACAGGGAGTGGTTTAGAACTGCGAACTAAGATTTTAGAAAAGCAATACTTTAATCACAACAATCCAGTTCAATTTGCTTATCTGTCACTCATAGGCAATT
>NW_018231201.1:0-248 GCF_001263595.1 Phalaenopsis equestris | reverse complement strand
CTTATCTCTAATTCCTCCCCAAGAAAACTCCTCGAAGTTCCTCTAAATCTCTTCCTTTCTTTTCAGCGCACAGAATTCCTTTTCGAAGTAGCAAGGAGGAAGAAATCTCTCACTATCCCTCCACTCTTACAATCTCTCAAAGAAATCCTCACAATTGTTACACACTAATGGAGAATCTATACACTATAGGACCTCTCTAACATTCAGGACCTTTCTAATTTTTGGTCAAAATGTTCTTTTAAAGTTGT
>NW_018231200.1:157710-164358 GCF_001263595.1 Phalaenopsis equestris | reverse complement strand
TTCTAGACCTCAACCAAAAGTAAGGTCAACAGTGTGTTTCAAATTTTATTTTATTTTATTATATGTTTGTGTATGCGTAGTTCAGATTCTGAAGGACTAGAGCCCTACGATTCTGAATTAGAAAGAACTATTAGAAAAATTAGAAAACCCAAAAATATTATAAATTTTTAAAAATCCAAAAAAGTTACAGAAATGGTAGACCAAAATAATCAAAATGTTGAAATTCATAAAGAGTTTAGACCTTTAAGAGATTATGCCAACCCTACTGTAGAGTAACTTCATCGTAATATTCAAAACCTACTGTAGTGGCTAATTCATTTGATCTTCATTTGAGCTTAAACCTGCTATTATCCAAAAAGAATCAAATAATCAGTTTAGGGGATCACCAACTGAAGATCCAAATTTACATCTTGCCAATTTTCTAGAATTGTGCGCTACATTTAAATACGATGATATATTAGATGATGCCATAAGACTTAGGTTATTTCCTTTCTGACTGAGAGATAAAGCTAAGATGTAGTTGAATTTGTTAGCACCTGGATCCATCAGAACTTGGGTTGATTTAGAACAAAAATTCCTTGCTAAATTTTTTCCATCATCAAAAACTGCAAAGCTTAGAAATGATATTACATATTTTAATCAGTTTGAAGGGGAATCTATTTATAAAGCATGGGAAAGATTTAAAGAAGCTATTTCACCGATGAAAATTGATTTGAAAGAACCACCACCTCCATTTCCTTGGAGACTTTGTCAGTAGAAGTTGGATAAATAATTTTCAAAATTTCTGGAAATATTTAAGAAGCTCACAATTAATATTTCATTTGTTGAAGCCTTAGAACAAATGCCGAGCTATGTAAAGTTTATGAAGGATATTCTCAACAGAAAGAAGGAAGTTTGAAGATAATGGGACTGTTGCACTTAGTGAGGAGTTCGGTGCAATAATTCAGAAGAAGCTTCCTGAAAAGCTTAAAGATCCTGATAGCTTTAAAATTTCATGTGCAATAGGAGACAGATTTTATGGGAAAGCTTTATGTGATTTAGGTGCAAGCATTAACCTTAAGCCATTATCAATATTTAAGAGATTGGGATTAAGAGAAATAACCCCTACCACTGTAACTCTGCAGTTAGTAGATTGTTCGATAACATACCCTAAAAGTGTTATAGAAGATGTTCTAGTGAAAGTGGATCAATTTATCTTTCCTGTTGATTTCATTGTGTTAGATAAAGAGGAAGATAAAGAGATACCTATCATTTTGGTGTGACCTTTCCGGGGAATTAATAATGCCCGTCAATGATCAAACTGTTACTTTTAACATTTCAAGATCAATGAAATACCCTGCAAAAGGTAAAGATGATGAATGTTTTAGAATGAATTTTATAAGATATCGAAGTGAACGTCGTTTCAAGACTACTTATGAAGAAAAATTTGAAGAAAAAGATTTGGAACACGAGCACGAAGAGGAATTAGGTCAATGTGAGGATCCTTTTAAGGAAGATTCAAACTATGTTCGAGAAAGTTTTGAAGTTCTGGACATAGTGAAATTTTTGACACGATAAACAAAGACAAATCATTTTATTCATCTATTGAAAAACCTCCAGAAGTAGAGTTGAAATTACTTCCTGAATATTTAAAATATGCCTTTTTAGAAGATTGTTTAGTTTTTCTTCTTTACTGGTCTAAGGTCTAGCCACAGGACTTTCTTATTGACTATTTTTAGAAAACTAAACATGGAACCCACACCATTAGAAATTTTACACTCCTCTTTACTCAGCTTGAAGTTCCACATATTGGTCCCAACCTCTAGCACTTAGTATGTGGGGTCATTATAAGGGAACTCAAGATGAGTCACCCATTAGGACTGCTCGACCTTAGGGTTGACCCTGGGTGTTGGTCTAGGGCTTAAGGTACATACTTGCACTCACAATCACTCACTATCCTAAACTTAAACTTCTAGGCTTTGATCCCTTCATACTTTTGGGAGACTCATGTAGGTGGTCCTCTAAACCCATTAGCCCTAGGCTAGGGTTTGGCTAAGACCACTACATAGAGGACCCAAAATGGAGTTTCCACCGTCCATGGCTTATTGACAGTGGTTGGCACTCTAACTCTACCAAGATACCCAACCTAGCCTTTTGCCCCTAAATTCCACCAAATTACCTAGATACCTTTGGGACCCCAAATTTGGCCAAAATTTCAAAATCTACCCAACATACCCAACTTGATTCAAAAATCATTCCAAACACCTTGAAAACACCCAAACTACCCAAAATCCCAAAATTGGCCAAATTACCAAAATACCCCTCTTTAGCCCAAAATTCAAAAATTTCCAAAAAATTCCAAAAAATCCCAAAACCTCCCAAATATTTCCAATTTAATTTTTCTCAACTATTACATGACCCAATTTGGCAAATTTGACCATCTTTGATCAAAACCCCCAAATTGCCCTTTAAAGGCCCATATTTTCCCCAAATTACCACAAATGTCTAGCCAATTAGTCTCAAATTACCCCAATTTCAATTCTAAACTTAGACTCACCCTTGATATGACCAATCTAGACCAAATCTAATCTCAATTGGTACATCATTTGGACCCAATTTTTATTTAAACCAAAAACCAAATTTTGGCCCTATGACTTGGTTCCACCAAATTCAATCACTAGCCCACTCAGTTGGCCACAATTTGTGTTGAAGAATTAAATTATTCATAACATCCCTATGCATCAAAATTAACCTTCAACTGGCCTTGGTGAGACCTCAAATTCATTTGATTTCAACCTAAGTAAAAAAAAACCTGAAATTTATCCCAAATTGGCCATGTCTCAAAATCTCACAAAATTGAGGGCCTTAACCCCAAAATTTCCACTCTATATCTTCATGAAAAATCTTCAAAACACCTCCCTTGATTATGTGGACAAAACGCCTCCCTTGATTATGTGGGCCATTCAATTTGGACTTAGCCCAAGGCTACCCCAACATAGACCCATATCTAGCCTAACATACCCAAAAATGAGGAAATTCCGAAAATCCCTCAAATTGACCTACCAATTGAACTCAAAATCACTTCAACCCTTCACCGAAAATCTTAACAACAATCATCTACACAATGTTGATCAATTAATTGGGTCATTTGACATGACTATCCTAGTCCAAACCCAAACTCTGATCACTTGAACCCACATTGAACCCATGCATTAATGATGGCCTAACTATCCCAAAGTCATCAAATTAACTCCAGCTCAGCCATTAGTTAGACCCTAAGACTTAGCCAAAACCCATCTAACCACCTAAATTAAGCTATGGACCAAAAGTCCCCAAAATTAAGGGGTTTATTCCCAAAAATGCACATGCTTAAGATACCTTTACAAAAACTAAACCTCATTGAATTAAGTTTCTTTGAGAGATTCCCTTGGATGCTCTGAGCACCTAGCCACCTCCCCCTGCCATGGCCGGCCGGCCTAGTCACCGGAGAAGCTCAAAATTAAGAGAACAGACACCCCCATGGAACGTCACCCAAATCAAACCTAGAGGCCAGCTCAGGCAAACAAATTGTAGAGCTCCTCTGCCCTCCACCTAAGCACCACAATGCACCCAAACATTTGCCTTGAGAGCCACCCCATGGCCATTTTTATAAAAACTCACCTCCACGGCCAGGGGAGGTGTGCTGAAAATTTCTTAGAGAGAGCCCCTCAAACTTCTCACAAAGCTTCTCCGAGATCACCTCAGTGCAATCCAACCCTCTTTCCCCACTGAATTCCACCGTGGAAGCTCAATTATGAGCTCAAACCTCTGCCAAAAACTAGGACAGAGCTCATTACACTTCCACAGTCCACCAAGCTTCAATTACTTCTGCCCACACCATCACAGCCGAGAAATAAGCCAAAGCCCCACAAAATCCCCCTCTGAAATAGCCTCCATAATAGCTCTAGACCAAAACCCAAATTTGATCATGATCGAAATCAGATCTAGACCTAACACCATAACCAGACACCCAATGCCTAGCCTCTTTGGATCATAACAAATGTGTCGAGACCCTCTGATCGAATGTTCACTTCTCAGAGCAAAGGTGTAAGACTTCTCTTCCTCCCGAGCACATTTTGATTCTCCATTTAATTAGGCTTAATTTAATTGCATGATTACCATATGGATGTATTCGTCTCACTTAGACGAGTTCATAAGATCAAACCTGAAGTGATTTGGTTGAGTCTAGGTCGAGATATTAAGGTTTTTGTATGGACGATCACGGGATCACTCTATCGGGGATGATGATGGGGAGCCATTTGATCAAGCGTGTATCGAATGGATGGAGGAGATCGAGCTGGATAGTGCTTCAGAACATAAACCAAGGGCCAAGTCAGCAGCTACATGGATGGCAGCGTCCAACCACAGCGCGCCACGCGTGCCTTCGGAGCTGCCTAGGATTTAGTCAGCACGCGCTATTTAAATAGATAAATAGGGATTTTTTTCCTATTTATTTAAATACCTCTAACTTAAACAATCCATAAATTTATGTAGAAAAATCACAAAAATAAAATAAAAAATACCCTTTTGGTCAGTGAACAAAGGAGAACAATGTTGAATAAATTTCAAGTCCATTTGGTGCATTTTTTATTTTTCATTAATTAAACACTATTTGTAATCATTTAATTCTCCATGCATATTGACACACCACCTTGGCTTGAAATTTTGACATGTTGTAGCCTCTGTTAGGGGGAGTATTCTATGATTTTTCCAAAGTCAGAGAAGGTCCCCAATTTTTCCAATATCAGAGTAGGTCCCTAGACAGAGAAGAACATTTTTCAAGTTTATGTGCATTATTTGCTTAAAATAATCATGGAAATTAGCATGTTGCTTAGAAAAATTTAAGAAAATTTTGAAAGATTTACTATGACCAGAGAACCCTTGGGAAAGTTGTTCATGAGCCAAGTTATTCAAAATACACCTAATATTTACAAACCCTAAATCACTAAGATAATAAATTTTTGAAAAAGAAACAACAAAATGACTTGATTTTTGATCTCCGCTGTTTTTTTTAGGATCCAGAGAACTCGTCATAAAAATTTCAAAACATTTTAAGTTCATTTGAGAACTTAAATTGATTTTTAAAGTTAAATAACATTTTGGGCATAAAAATGATTTTTAAAAATCAAAATATAACTTGAAAAATTATAAAACTTGGTTTTTTTGAGTTCTGCGTGATGAAGGGTATTTTCTAAAAGAAATGATAATTAAAATAAAAACTTGATTTTTTAGCCTATTATAAATATTTAAATAATTAAAAATCCTTAAAAATCACAAAAATAATAAAATTTATGGAAATGTTATAAATTGTTTCCTAAGTATTAGAAACAATTAGAATATTTTTCCTAGTTTTCTAAATCAAGATATTGAATTTTAAAGCTTAAAAATGATTTTTAAAGGCTAAAAATAAATTTTTCAGAAAAAATAATGCCAATAAATCAAATGAAATTCAGAAAAATATAAAATCTTCTCTTCTGGGTTCTTTGACCTTTGGAGGACTTTTCAAAAATAGAAAACTTAATTTTCCCCATTTAAAATATTTTATATTTAATAAATACCCCAGAACCTAAAGTAATTCTTAAAATTCAAATAAAATTCAAAAAATCATGAAATTTGATCCAAAGGCTTCTCTAGTCTAGGTATACTTTTAGTGAAAATTTTAAGGGATATTAGGATTTACCTTGTTCAAATTAGGAATTTGCATAAAAATAATTATATGAATTAAATTAAATTGTGAAAATCCATATTTTCTCCTCTGATGTCTTAATTAACCTATCAGTAGGGTTAGATAAAAATTTCAAAGCCATTTGAATTGAATTTAAGAAATTATGCTTCAAAGCCTTAGGGGCAAAAGTGTAATTTTGGAAATTTAGCCTTAATTAACATTTAGGCTTAATTTAAAAAGGAAAATGGGTAACCTCTGATCTTAATTTGGATGTTTGAAATATAAGGAGTTAATTGGTAGAAACCAACCTCACTTTCCCAGTTGAAAAGATGGGTTAAATTTCTAAATTATTAAAATTTGGAAGTTTATTAAAATTAAATGATCCTAGATTTAGGGGTATGACTTTTGAAGTCAAAAATTAATCAACTTAATACCCCTATTTTGATTTTAAAATAAAATTCAAATCATGATTTATAACCATCTAAAGCTTAACATTTTCAAAACTAACCAAGACACTTACCTAGGTCTTAAGGGCTTAGTAGTGACTTAGGCTAAATCATGTTTCATTTAAATAAGGATTAGAAAAACAAACTCAATTAAAATTAAAACAACTTTCAAACATTAAAAGCCCATTTAGGACTAAAATTTTGTTAAGTGTTCCAATAACACTAACTTGCCTCTTTAAGAGTCTTCACCCACATAATCTTCAAAATTAAATTGCAAATGATAATTACCCTATTCTTAAAGATAATTGAGACATTAATGTTTATTGAGCATTAGGGTGTTTACAGGATGAATTGTTAAGCAACATAATAAGTTTAAAAGAACTCTAGATTTTCACCACGCAACGAGAGAATAGCACGGACGTGCTTCTTTCTCTAGATCTGTTGGATACCCTGGAGACCTACTAAACTTAATATATTTTGCTTGGCAACATCATCCTTAATTAAACTCCTAAGGACCCA
>NW_018231200.1:156943-157397 GCF_001263595.1 Phalaenopsis equestris | reverse complement strand
CCATCCCACAAACCAACAACTTCAACTAAATTAAAAAGTCTCTATCGGATGATCGGGAATACCTGGGAGGAGATAAACTACGGTTACTAACGAGGCTTCCCACGGTCTAAATGAAATTATGGAACTCATTAAGTTATGTTTAGTAAATTCATTTGGACTAAGTGAATCCAATAGAAAATAGTGGTGTCGGAACGTGGGAACCATAAGATCCTAACCGGTGTCGCTCTAATCAACTTTAATATGCACCCATAAAATTTAAAGAATTTCAACCATAGGGTCACCTGATTTAACATCATAACTTTACACACTAGAGAACTTAAACTCGTAGTGGGAATAGCAACATAATAAGTTTAAAAGAACTCTAGATTTTCACCAAGCAACGAGAGAAATAGCACGGACCTACTTCTTTCTCTAGATCTATTGGATACCTCGGAGATCTACTAAACTTAATATA
>NW_018231200.1:153098-155843 GCF_001263595.1 Phalaenopsis equestris | reverse complement strand
TCCTTGAAGATAATATTTCCTGATTTTTATCGAGAGTCTTCTTAGGTGACCTTGGTCATTTAAGATGTAATTAACTATAGGGGCTTACCCTTATAGGAAACATGTCTGAACCCAGCTTAATATAAACCCTATTTAATTATTTATATTAAATAGGGGAACTTGTCGACAAATACAAAGGTTTTGCAGACCAAACGAATGTTATCTATTCTTTAATTTATTTGATCGAGCCTCATCCTCAAGTCTTGTGTTTATCCTTCGGGATAGATAAAGGATTTCATTTAAACTGTGAAAAATATGGGGTCAGTTTGATTTCATATTTTTCTAAACTAAATATATATGTAAATTAAAACTTCCTTCCGAAGCGGGCGACGGGAATTCGATTCTCGTGACTGACAAATTCTTACGAGCAACTCCCTCCAACCAAAAATAGTGCCGACACTGTTATAATTTTCTCAAAATTAACAATGGGAAAAGAAGAAAGGTTGATGAAAATTCTGAAAAATTTTAAGAAAGCCTTTGGATGGACAATTGTTGATATTAAAGGAATCAGTCCTTCAATTTGTATGCAGAGAATTCATATGGAAGAGAATTGAAAACCTAGGGGTCATCCACAAAGGAGACTGAATCTTGAAAGGAAACTGAATCTTGATATCAAATAAGTTGTTAAGAAAGAAATTTTAAAGTGGTTAGATGCTGGAATTATCTACCCTATTTCCGATAGTGCATGGGTTAGTCCAATTCATTACGTTCCTAAGAAAGGAGGAGTAACTGTTACTGTAAATAAACATAAGGAGTTAATACCTACTAGACAAGTTACAGGGTGGCGAATATACATTAATTATAGAAAATTAAATCTTGCCAATAGGAAAGATCATTTTCTATTATCCTTTCTAGATCAAATGTTGGATAGACTTGTTGGGCATAAATACTTTTGTATTCTGAATGGATATACGGGTTATAACCAAATTCAAATATCTCCTGAGGGCCAAGAGAAAACAATGTTTACCAGTCATTATGGTACTTTTGCTTTCAGAAAAATGTCCTTTGGTTTATCTAATGCCCCTGCTACATTTCAAAGATGTATGGTGGCAATTTTTTGGGATTTAATTGAAAAAGGGATTAAAGTCTTTATGGATAACTTTTTAGCATTTGTAACTTCCTTTCTTGGAACTTCATTTGACTCATGTTTAGAACATTTATCTAAAGTTCTTAAGCGTTGTGAAGAAACAAATATAGTTCTTAATTGGGAAAAATGTCGATTTATGGTGGCAGGAGAAATTTTATTAGGTCATCAAATATCAGAAAATGGTATGGAAGTAGATCCTACTAAAATTCAAGTGACCTCTAATTTACCTTATCCAATAAATATAAGAAAAATTAGGAGTTTTTTTAGGACATGCTGGATTCTAGAGATGATATATTAAAGACATTTCAAAGATTGTTAAGCCTTTATGCCATTTACTGGAGAAAGATGCAATTTTTAATTTTAATGAGGAATGTCTAAAAGCTTTTAAATTATTAAAAGAAAAATTAATCACTGCACCAATTATAGTTTCACCAAACTGGGAAAAACCTTTTGAATTACTGTGTGATGTTAGTGATTATACTATTGGAGCTATTTTAGGACAAAGATATGATAAATTATATGCATTTGATAAATTTAGATCATATTTAATTGGAACTAATTGTACAGTGCATATAGATCATTCCGCGAACAAGTATTAAATGAAAAATAAGGATGCTAAACCTAGACTTATAAGATGGATTCTTCTTTTTAAAAAATTTGATTTTGTAATAGTAGATCAGAAGGGGAGTGAAAATTAAATTGCTGATCATTTGTCCAGGCTTGAATTTGAAAAACCAATCTATTTTGAAAATGAAATTAATGAACATTTTCCAGGTGAAAATTTGTTCACTATTAATGAATGGCTTGTTCCGTGGTATGTCGACATTGTGAACATTATTGTTAGTGATATTATACCCTATGGAATGACATAGCAACATAAGAGGAAATTTATTTCTGAAGCTAAGACTTATTTTTGGGATGACCCATTTTTATATAAACAAGGAAAGGATCTAAATATTCGAATATGTTTACCATTAGAAGAAACTTATGAGATTATCCAAAAATGTCATAATTCTGATTTTGGGGGACATTTTAGTGTTGATAAAATAACATACAAAATTTTACAATCTGGATTTCATTGGTCTACAATTTTTAGAGATGTTAATGCTTATATCAAAACTTGTGATAGATGTCAAAGAGTAGGCAATATTTCTAGAAGAAATGAGATGCCCCACAATAATATGCTAAAAGTTGAAATATTTGATGTTTGGGGATTAGGTTTCATAGGACCATTTATACTATCTTTCAAAAATTTATATATTCTGTTAGCAGTGGACTATGTATCCAAATGGATAGAAGTTGTTTCTTTACCTCGATGTGATGCTCAAAGTGTTGCAAAATTTTTGAAAATGAATATATTTTGTAGATTTGGGAAGCTAAGAGTTATAATTATTAATGGAGGAAGTCATTTCAGAAATGCCATAATGAAGAAGCTATTAAAGAAATATCATATAAATCATAGGATTTTCGCTGCTTCTCATCCTTAGACAAGTGGTTTAGCTGAATTATCCAATCGGGAAATTAAAAGAATTATGGAAAAATCTATGAATCCAACAAAAATAGATTGGTTAGTCAAACTTGACTATGCTTTGTGGGCTTACAGGACTGCATTTGGAACT
>NW_018231200.1:149368-152776 GCF_001263595.1 Phalaenopsis equestris | reverse complement strand
CCAGGTGGATGGGCTCATTTATTGTGATTAAAGTTTATCCTTATAGAGCTGTGGATATTAAAGATCCTAAATCTGAGAAAATCTTTAAAGTGAATGGACATAGACTGAAACCTTATTATATAGGGGATCAGTGATATGACTTTTTCCTGCAATAGATTGTATAAAATTTAATTAAATATAATCAATTAATATTTGGATTCTATGCAAGTATAAGTATCATTATCAAGTAATAATGAACTTTCTATTTAAACCCCAAGCATTGATCTTAGAGGGAAGGTTTAAATTGGAAATGACAAATTTGCTAGGAAATTAATAGAAAGTGAATTGAAATCATAGTCAATAATTTCAATTTTTGAGATGTAATAAAAATTAAATTTCTAAACTATTATCAGATTAAATACGTAAAATATAAAATAGTAAATACTAATCTATTAACTATATTTATGTAACGTAGATTCTTACGTGAAAAAGCATCATTCCCACTACAATGTAGGAGCAATTATATTCATTATCCTTTTGACAATTGATAGAGAACATTGGTTAATCCAGTGTTTAGTCCCTAAATCTACAGTTAGGTTGAGAAGATACTGACTCTCACTCCAGAGTTCCTGTGTTCCCCTCGCCTGAGGACTAACACCTCTCTTTAGTTTCCAAACACTTGGACTAACTTGGCGATTTTTGTCTGCCACCCTAAAATTCTAATTCTATGCCCATTATTGACTATTTTCTTATTTATTTACGCTCAAATACATGGACTACATTCTCATCCATAAAATTGAATGTGACTCTTACTTTTTTGTGGAAAGTGTAGCCTTCTCGGATCATATGTTTCATAACAAATTTTAACAATTAACTTGGCCAAATCCAAAAGTAAATGAAGTTCAATTTTGGAATAATCACAATTATGTAATTAAAATATTGCACAACAATCTTGATTCTTTCAAATGACCATTTCACTTTGTAAAGATAAGGACAAAGAAATATACTCAGAATTCATGTGAAATATACAACAAAACATGGATCTTCATAGATAAAATAAAGTTCATACAACACTGATAAACAAACAATACTTATCTGAAAACTATTTCTCAAAGCAAATCCTTTGTAGCATTTCCTTCTAAATGCAGGAAAAAGAAATTTCTCACTTTTCTCCTTCTCCAACATTCTTATAGAAACTTTCACAGTAAATCTTACCAAAAAAACTCTAAACTATGAAAACAAAATCACTAATTGACTCTAATATGGAAGTGAAATGGAATGATGTGGTGCAAAAAATGAAAGTAAAGGAGTGAAAAACGTAGAGGAGAGCTTTTTCTGATGAAATTCAGCCCCAAATAGAGCCCAAGGTCGGTTCTCCAAGAGGTGCCTCCAAAAACTCTTCAAAAAAATCATCCTAATACATTGAACCTTCTAGAAAAGTGGTCTGCACCGCCTTTGGTTCTTTGACACTGGTCTGGCGCCATCGACGATGAGTAAAAAATCTCCGCAGTAATTTGTTATGCGTCGTTGGCTCTGCCAGCTCTAAGCATTTCTTCAAAAACGTCATTTTGACTCCAAATTTATTTCTTTTTGCTTTAAGCCTTGAAAATCAACAACCTGTAAGAAAACATCAAAATACTTTTCATTAAAGTGCAATATCATCAAAAGTAGGTATAAAATATGGGTCTAAATATGCATATATTTTTTGTGTATCAAAATCCTCAGAACTTACATGTTAATTGTCATCAAGTAACTCATTTCTTACATAAAAAATATGACTTATCATAAAGACTTTACCTTTTAGACTTCCATATTTTAGTTTTCTAAATACAATAGTATAACTTAAGAAAGATTCAAAACAACTCCAGTTAATACTAAAGGTGTAAAGATATTCAATAATTAAGTATAAGTTTCCGACCCTCTATTTCATTCAAGAAAAATTGCAATTTGTTGTATTAAAGCCACTTACCAAGATCATATGAAAAATAACTTCATAAAAATTTATTAATAATTAAGTTAACATTCAAATAAAAAGTTTAGAAAATGTGTTCAAGTCTTTTTCCTTAAGTTGATTCAAGTGAAGCCAATTTTTAATTAGGCATCTCCTCAAGCTTCTCCCCATTTATTTTTTTTCTTTTCTTTTCAGGATCATTTTTAATCCCCTTTTTCTTTTCTTTCTTTCTTTTCTTCTCTCTCTCTCTCTTTTTTAATATATATATCAGGATTACTATATCTGGATAGCCTTCAATGATTTTGAACTTCACAATTCTCTTCTTAAAGTTAAAAACTTTTTATATTTCTTCACTTAAAAAATTTATATTAACTTAAAGATTTCACAAAGTTTAATTATTTTCTTTTTACATGAATCTTGTAAGATTTTGAATACTTCAAAAATACTAATTTCTTTTACTAAAAATAGAAAAACATAGTCTTATTCTCTTTTACCAAATAACTTAGCCACTATAATTAACCTTTATTATTAAAAATTTTTACTTAAATTTACTATATATTTTGAAACTTAAATATATAATTATCCAAAGTTAACCTCTAATACCAAAGTTCATGCTAAATTTAAAACTTTAAAAATGAAGGGTAAAAGAAAGCATAAAATACATAAAAAAATTTGTACCTGTTGGAGATTCTAATTTTGAACATAAATTTTGAAAATACGGCAGGTGCTAAAATGAAAACTATAAGGCTAAAAACTTTAAATTACACATAATATATATAAAATTTACTGAGAAAGAGCTAATCATAAAACGGAACAATGTACTTAAAATAATAAAAGAACTAAACTAAATTCTAAAAATGAAAACAGTCTTCCACATTACAGTTTCACATAACACAACAAATAAGGTCTAAAAAACATCGCAACACAAACAATATAACCACACAATACAAACATAAACAAACAAACAAAAAGATCACTAGTCAATATCATCTTTGTCTTCATCTACATCCAACTTCTACTACTGATATGGAGTAAGCACAGGTTAAACAGAAAACTGAACTAAATGTTCTCCCCTCAGGTATTTAACTAAAGCATCATCATAAGTAGCATCATACTCATTTTTTTGCCGAATCAAATCATCAGTGTGAGCATTTCTGGCTTCCATATTATCCATCCTGTAATCCATCCTCAAAATATCTTCCTGTTGTATCATCATCTGATCCAAAAGTTCCCTGTTGCTGGGGTCACTAGAAGTAGGTCCATGAGAGTTAAAAGGAATATCCCTAGAAGTAGAAGGAATATCTCTAGCCTTACTATCAGATATCCAGTCAACATGAGATTCATATGTCTTGATGTTTTCATACCCAATAGGTCTCTGAGGCTCAATCCTCTCCTCATTAGGTCTAAAATCAACTCCTACCTGCTCACAAAGTGTAAAAATATGAGCAGAGTGTGTCAATCCACCAGAAGTCTTTCCC
>NW_018231200.1:147093-149358 GCF_001263595.1 Phalaenopsis equestris | reverse complement strand
TCCCCTAGAGGAATAGATCGAGTGTTCATATAAATAATATAGCCCACATTTATGTCCTTAACTTAATGAATATAGTAGTTCAAGATGGCTCTATTTTTGGTCACCTCACTATGATGGTTCGACAAAATCATTCTTCTAGAAATAAAATAATTTCAGGCCTAGATACTACATTTAAACTACTACAGGGAAAATTAACTTTAACTCCATATTTTTTTTTCTAAGCCCATTACTCACTAGTCAGAAATAAAATAACATCATCTAAAGCCTAATCTATAACAAAAAAAGAATGATACTGACATCTATACATATCTTCAATGAAATAAAACTCATTTAATTTCTTTGGAGTAAATTTTACCCTTTTTCCATGAACAAATAAATAATCATCAGAAGCTTCAGGAGGTTGGCATAAAATTTCATTACAACCCCAAGCATCGGCAGTAAAATAACATAAGTTTTCCCATTGCCGAGCAATAATCAAATGTTTAACTTCTCCTCCTGGATTTTAAAACCTTGGTCATGAATTACTTTTTTATTTTCACAAATGCTATGAATCGAGCATTGGCTCTAAAGCTAACAAATTTTTGTTCATCGTGTTCTACTTTCCTTTTACTCGATCTAGGTGCCATAGAAAATTTAGAATATTTTGAAAATTTTAAATAAATTCTACAATTCCAAAACTCTAAATGTAAAACATTTTAAACTTCAAATCACTATATAAGAGTTCATCACCAAAGGATTATCTCAAAAATTTCTCAAAATTTTTTTCATATTTTGAATCCACGCAATATGAAATAAATCCTTGGTGAAAATCAAAATTTTTTTGTTTAAAGTGTAGCAATTATTTAGAGAGGATGAAATCCAAAGTCTTTTAGCCTCTAAATTGCCTCAAATCAGACCACAATCAAGCCCTAGCCGCCCAACCCAAAGGTTGAAGATGACTTAAGCGTAAAAATGGTGGCCACAGTAAAAAATGAAAATTTTCAGGGGTTAAAGTCTGTTGTCAGGTCGAGGGCACCGTTGGCGCCGATTCCAACACTGTCGGTGCCGCTTCCAGGGTCGTCGGCATTAATAGTCCGAAAATTTCATATTTTGAATTTTTTTAATTTTCAATTTCCAATCGACTTACTCCAATATTTTTAGTATTTTAAACACAAATTTTTATCTATTAATAATTTGCAAAACAAAATATTTCACCAACACGAATTTTCACAAATAATAACAAACTAACTTTTATATATGAAAGTACACTTTTTACAAACACATTTTTTAATTACATAATCACACATATTAAACAAACTAATTAAAAATCAGCATCAAAATCAAGCCACAACACTACAAAACTATACACAAAATCAAAGTTCTGAATTCTAAAGCAAAAAAATCAAACCAAACTAAATTAAATCCACACAATTACACTAAATATATATATATAATTTTCTAAAATAGATAGAGAATTTTAAGTTTTCAATTATTATGCCTTCTCTTTTGTGCTTTATCCTCCTCTGATATCTCCCATAGATTGGTAATGAACATGTAAGTTGTAGAAGGATCGGTACAAGATTTGATCGGTCAAATTTTCTTCAATCCCCCCATTTTCCTTAAACATCCAAACTAATCCTGCATCAAAAGTTCCAGTGTGATCAAAATTTTCTTTCATTCTCTAATCTAGGTGATCAAAAAGGTGTTTAAGATCACCTACTACATTCATAATACTCTGAAGTTCACTTTCAATTTTCTTCAATTTCTTTTCCAAAGTAAGCAAACTTCCAACTGTTGGTGGTATTAATGGAGTTGAAGCACGTGAAGATTGATCTATGATGGCTTCTAATACTTCATTTCCATTTCCACAATAATTCTCATCTATAGGATTCATGGGCTCCCAACATAATAAAGTCTTTTCCCAACTTTCATATGCAAGTTGGGCTTGACTGCAAATCAAAAAGATGGTAGATGGATGCCTAAGTCCATAAATTGGTCCATTAGTAGAGATACCCATAATAGATTTAAATATAATAGTCCCTATATCAATGGGTTTTTCCATTTGAATGCAGTAATTTAAAATAACACATTCTTTGGTGACTGTGTTAATTTTCATAGTAGGGAGTAATTTTGCAACGATAAAAAAATGCCATTACTTCGAAATTGGATTATATAATGAAGTGGATAAACTAACATATCCTTCATCTCGTATCTCCCACATATCACTTTCATCCGTCAGAAGATTATACACATTATGCATCAAATCTCATGTAGGAATGAAATTTG
>NW_018231200.1:140484-146927 GCF_001263595.1 Phalaenopsis equestris | reverse complement strand
GCCTTTGCAGAATGATTTTATCAATCAGACCAGTAGGATTGATCACTCCATGATTAACAAATCCTCGTTCCTTGATCAATCTCCTCTTCGTAATAACTTTATCATATAATCATTGCGCGTCAAAACTAATAAGTTTTCTTTTGTTGAAAAATTCATACCTCAAAGTATTTCTGGAATTGGAAGCCATAGAATCTGAAATTAGGAAGTTATTAGGCATCCAAGGATATTTCTAGGCCTTTTTAAACTCGTCCCGGTGGTTATTATAAAGTGAAATCAGGCCAAAACCCGTCGAAAGTCGTCTAAAATCGTCCAACCACACTTGGCACCATTGGCACTCCAGATTGGCGTTGCTGGCGCTGATGTATGTTATCTAAGGCACCGTCGGTGCCAGTGACCAAAATTGATTTTTCATTTTTTTATTGAATTCGATTCTAAATTTACCTCCAATACGAATTTTTGACTTAATTTATAATAAGTGCAATTGTGTAGGATTACTATCTACTAATATATAAGACACTTAACAAACTAAATAATAATACAAAACAATATAAGTATGGGTAGCCTCCCACAAAGTGCTTTAAACTGAGGTATGTGCCCTTCGTAATAATACATCTCAATCTTGTGTTATTAAGTATAACTTCTTGTCCAGATTCAAATTTCTTCTTAACAATCTTCTGATCATGCCATATTTTCATTTTCTCTTTATAGATTTTCGCATTATCATATGCTTCATTTATTAATCTCCTCAAGTTCATTGAGTTGCAAAAACCTTTTCTCACCAGCATCCTTTAAATTAAAATTAAATTCTTTAATAGCCCAAAATGCTTTATGTTCCAATTCTACTGGTAAATGACATGTTTTTTCAAAAATCAATCTATTTGGGGAAATTCTTATAAGAGATTTATAAGCAAATATGTTTGCCCATAATGCAGTATCTAGTCTAGAAGACCAATCCAATTTATAAGGATTTACAACTTTTTCTAAAATGCGTTTAATTTCATGATTCGATATTTCTGCTAGACCATAGGTTTGAGAATGATAACTAGTAGAGAATCTATGCATTATATCATATTTCTTGATTAATTTTTGATTCTCTTATTTCTGAAATGAGATCCTCCATCAGTAATGATTACTCTTGGCATTCCATATTTTGTTAAAATATTTTTAATTAAAAATTTAGAAACACTCCGAGCGTCACATCTAGGCACAACAATAGCTTCAATCCACTTAAACATATAATCAACAACAAGTAATATATATAAATTTTCAAATAAAGGTATAAATGGAAAATTTTAACTTCTAATGTGTAATTTAAAGGCATTTGGTCTCTTCTGGAAATATTTCCTACTCAATGACATCTATCGTATATTTTAACATATTCATTAACATCTCTAATAATAGTAGGCCAATAAAATTCAGCTTGCAAAATTTTATATACAATTTTATTTATTCTAAAATGTCTTCCAAATTCAGAATCATGGCATCTTTCAATTATCTCTTGAGTTTCTTCATAAGGCACACATCTTCTAATAATTAAGTCTTTACATTGTTTATATAAACATGGGTCATCCCAAAATATGGGTCATCCAAAAAATAGTCTTTCAAATCATAGATAAATTTCTTTAATTGTGGATTCTTGATATCAGGTGGTAGAATGTCACTTAAAATATAGTTTACTATATCAGCATACCACGGTACATCCATTTCATCAATACTATATAAACGTTCATCAGGGAAATTTTATAAAATTTCATTTGCAAAATTAGTTAATATTTCTATTTCTATTTCTATTCTAGACAAATCATTAGCTATTTGATTGTCATTTCCCTTCCTATCTACCACGGTAAAATCAAACTCTTGCAATAGAAGTATCCATCAAATTAATATTGGTTTAGCATCCTTCTTTTACATCAAGTATTTAATAGCAGAATGATCTAGTTTCAATTAAATTAAATCTAAATTTATCAAAGGCATAAACAATAGCTAATAAATCTCTTTCAGTAGTAGTATAATTAATTTGAGCATTATTTAGAGTTTTACTAGCATAATATATAACTTTAAAAACTTTATCGTGCCTTTGTCCCAATACAGCCCCAAATAGCATAATCACTAGCATCACACATTATTTGAAATTGTTTCTCCCAGTCAGGTGGTACTATTGGTGGTACTATTAGTGGTACTATTAGAGGTGCAGTGATTAATTTTTTCTTTAATAATTCAAATGTTGTTATGCATTCCTTATTAAATTAAATTTTGTGTCTTTTTCTAACAGTTGGCATAGGGGTTTAGTTTTTTTTTGAAAAAAAATTTATGTAGCGCCTATAAAAACCAGCATGTCCTAGAAAACTTCTCACCCCTTTAATATTATTATGAGGTGGTAATTTTTATATAACTTGGATTTTTGCAGGATCGACTTCCATGCCTTTTTCAAAAATTTTATGCCCAAGAAGAATACCTCTTGCAACCATAAATTGACATTTTTCCCAAGTTAAGACTAGGTTGATTTTCTCACATATCTCCAAAACATTTTCTAAATTTTTAAGACATAACTCAAACAAAGTCTCAAATATAGAAAAATCATCCATAAACCCTTCCATTCCATGCTCTATAAAATTGCTAAAAATTGACATCATGCATCTTTGAAATGTTGCAAGTGCATTGCATAGTCCAAAAGGCATTCTACGAGAAGCAAAAGTTTCATATGAGCTTATAGATGTTGTTTTCTCTTGATCCTCTGAAGCAATTGGAATTTGGAGATATATGGTTTATCCATGTAAAAAGCAATTGTATTTGTTCCCAACCAATCTATCCAACATTTGACCTAGAAAGGGCAAATGAAAGAGATCTTTTCTGTTGGCCATATTTATTTTTCTATAGTCAATACAAATTTGCCAACCAGTTACTTGTCTTATTGGTATTAATTCATTTTTCTCATTTTCTTCAACAGTCACTCCTTTTTTCTTTAGAACACACTGAATTGGGCTTAACCATGCACTATCTGAAATAGGATATATAATTCCAGCATCTAACCACTTTAAAATCTCTTTTTTAACAACTTCTTTCATCATGGGGTTTAATCTTCCCTGAGGATCCGCTTTACGTTCATACTATTCATCTAATAAAATTCTATGCATACAAATTGAAGGACTAATTCCTTTAATATCTGCTAAAGTCCAACCAAAAGTCTTTTTATACTTTTTCAACATCTCTATCAACTTTTGCTCTTGAATTTTAGTTAAGTCAGAAGATACAATAACAAGCAATGTAGATGACTCTCCTAAATATTCATATTTTAAATGGGCAAGTAATATCTTCAATTCAAGTTCATGTAGTTTAATACTTAAAAGAATAAGATTTTTACTATCATTTTCTAGCAAGTCTAATGATAAAAATTTGCCCTAAATATAATCTAAATCTTCTTCTTTTACTTCATCTTCAGTATAAAAAATTTCTCCTTGCTTTAATTTATCATTAAATTCATTCTTAAACTGTTGATTACATAGATAATCAGCTACTTCCATCCTGAAAATTCATTATCTTTTTCTATTGCAAGATATTACATAGCTTTTGCTATATTAAATTTCACTTCTTGATCATTAACTCTCATCATTAATTCTCCTTTTTGCACATCTACTATAGCTCTCCCTGTTGCAAGAAATGGTCTCTATAAAATAATGAGAATATCTTTATCTTCCTCTATATCTAATACTATAAAGTCTACAGGGAAAATAAATTTATCCACTATTACTAGCACATATTCTCTAACTCCTTTTTGATAAGTTATTCATCGATGAGCTAACTGAAGAGTTACACTAGTAGGGGAAAATTCTCCCAAATCTAAACTTTTAAAAGTTGATAAAGGCATAAGAGTGATACTCGCTCCTAAATCACATAAAGCTTTTCTGTAAAACTTTTCTCCAATTGCATAATGTATAGTAAAACTACCAAGATCTTTTAATTTTTCAGTAAGTTTTTTCTAAATAATAGCACTACACTCTTCACTAAGTGCAATGGTCTTATGATCTGTAAACTTCCATTTCTTATTTAGTACATCCTTCATAAATTTAACATAACTTGACATTTATTCCAAAGCTTCAACAAAAGGAATATTTATCATTAACTTCTTAAGGATTTCCAAAAATTTTGTAAATTGTTTATCTTTATTCTTCTATTTCAGTCTTTGAGAAAACGGAGGTAATGGGTTTTCTACAGGGCTCTTTTTCTGTTCATTTTCTTATTGATTATTTTCCATTTCTTCCTTTTCTTCATCAACTTCAGTTTCTCTTTGGATCTTTGTTTCAATTTCTTTTCCTCTTCGTAATTAAATAGCTTTAATTTGCTCTTTATTTTGATCTTTTGGATTAACTTCCACAGTACTTGGAAGAATTCTAGAAGGTCTATTACTAAGTGCAGTAGCAATATGTCCTAATTGATTTTTAATATTTCTAATAGCAGCCCCTTGATTCCGTATTTAATTTCCCATATTCAACATTCTCAACTTCTTTTGCTTAACTTGTGGGTTAGGGTTAGAGTTAAATCCCAGAGAATAATAAGGTAAAAAATTAGGATTTCCTTGATTGTTCAAATTTCTAGATGGATTACCGAATAATTATAATTATTCCAACTAAAGTTTAGGTGATTTTTCCAAACAGGGTTAAAATAATTAGAATAGGGATTGTTATTTTGATTATTTATAGCGTTTAAAATTTCATAAGATGATTGAGTATCAATAATTTGTCCTAGTGAATTCTCCTCTATTACTGGGGGTACTTGAGAGTAATTCATTCCCATTTGATTAATCTTTTAGAAATAACATCAATTTGAGATGCCAAAATAGATTGCACCAAATTCAGGGATTCTAGCCACTCTTTTAGGATTTACCCTTTTGGAGGGCCATTGAAATTTGTTGTTAGTCATCTCTTCTATTAATGAATAAGCCTCATCAAAAGGTTTTGACATTAATGACCTACCTGCAACAACATCTATAATAGATCTCAGTGATCATACTAATTTATTGTAAAATGTTTGAACTATTAACCAATCTGGTAAAACATGATGTGGACATTTTGTAAGAATATCTTTAAATCTTTCTCATGCTTCATATATCGATTCTCCTTAAAACTAACAAAAAAATGTAACATCATTTCTAAGCTTAGTGGTTTTCGAGGGTGAAAAATATTTAGCCAAGAATTTTTGTGATAGTTCTCCTCAAGTTCTAATAGATTATGGTGCTAACAAATTTAACCAAGTCTTGGCTTTATCCCTTAATGAAAAAGGAAAAAGTCTATGCCTAGCAGAATCATTAGACACTCTGTCATATTATTAACCAAGCTTTAGCTTTGTCCCTTAATGAAAATGGAAAAATTCTAACCCTGACAACATCATTAGACACTCCATCATATTTAAAAGTAACACATATTTCAAAAAAACTAGCAAGATGTAAGTTAGGATTTTCAGTAGGTGTTCCTCCAAACTGATTATTTTGTACCATTTGGATAAAAGCAGGTTTAAGTTTAAATGATTTAGCAGCAACATAAGGATTTTGAATAGTTAAATGAAGTTCATCTTCTGTAAGATTAGCCTAATCTTTTAAAGATCTTTATCGATTTTCATTTATTTGATTATCTAAGTTATTCGCCATTTCGTTCAAATTTTAAATTTTTTTTGTTGTTTTCAAACTTTTCTAATAGTACGTTCTAATTCTGAATCATAAGGTACTAGACCTTCAGATCCAATATTTTGTATAAACAAATAAAGCAAGCAAAGTAAAACGCTCTAATAAAAATATTTTGTTTTTGAATTTTTGAATTTTAATCTTTTTTTACTTTTTTAATAATAATAATTTTCTTATGGTATATATATTATCTTTAAATTTCCTAATTTATCAAAACCATTTAATTCAACTGTTACCTTCCCAGGCAATGACACCAAAAACTTGATCTGACTTTTTATTGCGATAGATTGCGTAAAATTTATTTAAATATAATCAATTAATGTTCGGATTCTATGCAAGTATACGTATCGATATCAAGTAATAATGGACTTTCTATTTAAGCCCCAAATATCGATCCTACGGGGAAGGTTTAAATTGGAAATGACAAATTTGCTAGGAAATTCACAGAAAGTCAAATCAAATCACTGTCACTAATTTCAATTGTTAAGATGTAATCAAAAATAAATTTCTAAACTATTATCAGATGAAATATTCAAAATTTGAAATAGTAAATACTAATTTATTAACTATGTTTATGTAACGGAGATTCTTATATGAAAAAGCATCCTTCTCACTACAATGAGGCTATGGTAAAATGAGATGAGATAAATGTTCATAATATGTAATGTTCCAAAAAAGAGCAATTTTAATTCTCTACCCTGACACAGTGCACAGAAAAATATTGGCTAACCTTAGTGTTTAGTCCCTAAAACTGTGGCTAGGGGACGGA
>NW_018231200.1:135993-140436 GCF_001263595.1 Phalaenopsis equestris | reverse complement strand
GGTTAGGCTAGGAGGATACTGACTCCCACTCTAGAGCTCCTACTTCCCTTCACCTGAAGGCTATCTCTCGCTTCAGTTTTTAAACACTAAGACTGAATTGAAGATTTTAGTCTGTCACCCTAAAGATTCTCCAATTCTACACCCAACAAAGAATACTTCCTTATTTATTTTCACTTAATTCCATAAACGATGTTCTCCTTCATGGAATCAAATGTGATCCTTACTCTGTTGTAGAACTCATACTCCACTTCCCGGATCATATGTTTCACAACACATTTTAACAATTCAGTTGGCCAAATCAAAAAGTAAATTAAGTTTGGAGTTGAAAAAATCATCACAAATTATTTTATAATTTATTATTGGCACATTCATATTATCTCTTCATTTCAACATATCTCAGAGTACGGAGAAAGATAGAGGGAACTACTAAGACTTCATGAGAAAGAAATAAAAAAACACAAATTTTATATATAAAAGAAAGTTCATACAACACTGACAAACAAAGAATACTTATCTGAAAACTCTTTCTCAAAGCAAATCCTTTGTAGCCTTTCCTTAGAAATATAGGAAGAAGATATCTCTCACTTTTCTCCTTCTCTAACACTCTTACAGAAAGTTTCACACTAAATCTCACCACAAAAACACTAAACAATGAAAATAAAATCCCTAATTGACTCCAATAAGGAAGTGAATGGAATGATGTGATGCAAAAAATGAAAGTAGAAGAGTGAAAAACATAGAGGAGCGCTTTTTCTGATGAAATTCGGCCCCAAATAGAGCCCAAGGTCGGTTCTCCAAGATGTACCTCCAAAAACTCTTCAAAAAAATCATCTAAATACATCAAACTTTTTAGAAACGGGGTTCGTAAAAATCTCCACGTTAATTTGTTCTGCTCCATTGGCGCTGCCCTCGGTGCTACCAATGTTGTGCATTTCTTCGAAAATGTCATTTTGACTCTAAATTTCATCCTTCTTGCTTCCTTTTTTCTTTAACCCTTAAAAATCAACAACCAATAAGAAAACATCAAAATACCTTCCATTAAAGTGCAATATCATAAAAAATAGGTATAAAATATGGGTCTAAAAATGCATATATTTTTGATGTATCAATCTGTAGAAGTTTAATGATGGAATGATGTTGGGTCAACCAGAGTAAGCGCTGGTTACGACGGGCTGATGACGTAAAACCAAGCGCTTAATGGGAGGCAACCAATAAGTATCACTGTGTTTTTATTTTTATTGATGTTTTTATTATGATTAAGAAAGCTGGGGGTAGTATTTTTGAGACTATTATGTGTTAGTATTGATTTTGAGACTTTATTTAGTGATCTAGAATTTAGTGATCTAGACATGTTATCTAGACATGTTAAATGAGAATTTGGGCGTTAAGTTGACTTGTGCAAAAATGTGCATAGGCGCTTAAGCGCGACAATTTAAGAACATGTGTAAAATTAATATTCTAGAAGGGAAAACCACTTAAATGTTTGCAAAAACGTGTCTTGGTAGTTTCTAAATGTGTCTAGGAGTTATTGGAAAAATTTAGGCTTATAAATAGAAGAGTTTAGTGAAAGAATTTCACCACAGATCTTTTCTAGCCTTAAAGCCTAAATGGGAGAGAGATTTTTAGATGATGTCTTCACGGGAGATGGATTTGAAGAAGAAGGAAGATACCATGAGGAAAAAATTCATTAGTCAGAGTGCACAATAGATGTATAACGGTTTCTTAGCCGTTAGTATTGAAGGGATATTAGAGAAAATCAACAAAATTAAAAATACCATGTTTATACTGGAGACTAAGGTATTGGAGATTCATGCACATCTAGAGCATATTGGATGACAATTGAAAATGCAATTTAGCCACACTAATTATATAAAGGAAGCGGATAAGGAGATGTTTCTTAACCAAAACTGGATTGAAGAAGATTGCATCAGAGCATGTCACCACCATCCGTTTTATCAACTTTATATTCTAGTTGACCAGGAGAGACTAATGAAAGACCTAAATTTGTTTCTTCTAACGAAGAATTGAATTGTATTCTATGTTTGTTTTTGTGTGATTAAAGTTGTTGTCTTTAAGTGTTTTTAGTGTTTAAGACATTGTTAGTGTTTATTTTACTTACGAGTTTAATTGCCAATGTGTGTTAAGTGTTTTGTACTAAAAAAAATTTTCTCAGCCGAGACTATTTGGAGTGAGAATCAAGTGTCAATAGTTTTTGTACTTGTTTGTGAATTAACATAAGTTTGTTTTTGTGAAATTTTTGTGTTCTTTTAGCCTCGAATTGAAATGGTTATTAAGGAGAATTTTGAGAGAGAGAGGAGTTATAAGAAGTTAAAAATAGTGAATTAAGTGTCATAAGACCATTTAGGAGCGGTTTACATAGGCAAATAGTGCATTTTATTTAAATTTGAAGATTTCAAAAATAATGCAATGGAGCCTAAGCGCCACAACTCACGCTTAAGCGTGAGCTAACACGAGAAGCAGGCGCCTAAGCGCCACTTACGCTCGCTTAAGTTCCGGTTCACGAAAACCGGTTTGCGAACTGTTGAAAGTGAAAATTTGGTCAAAAAACACCATTTTTAACGCCTTTCATCGTCTTCTACCTCTCAAAATCACAGTTTTAAGGGTTAGGGCACACCATTAAGTGAAGATTTTTTTGGTAGAATCAAGAAAAATTTGCTAGATTTGGATTCCTTGAGGTAAGAACTTTACTTCTATGAAAAAATTTTGGATTTTCATCATGTATTTTGAGCAGATTTGGAGAAATTTGAAAATTCACTATTCATGCTAAAAAATGAGGAAAAATCTATGGAAATCTCTTGGGAAGTTTAGTTTGTGCTTTTGGAAGTTTTGTTTAGTGCTTTAAACTTGATTTTTAAAGCTATTTTTTGAATTTATAAAATTTGTAGAATGCCACCAAGAATGAAGAGGAATAAAAGAAAAACCCCATTTGATTCGAGCAAATTTGTTAGTTCCAAAGCTCAAGATCAATACAGTGATGCTCTACACTAACGAAAATTGATTCCTGAGCAATGTTTTAGAAATTCGAGTGGAGACGTGGAAGATTTATTTGTTCATCGACCGTGGGAACAGTTCTATTATTTCTCTACTGTCGCAGTGATTTGTGTTGTGACGGAATTCTATTCGATTCTCCCTGAAGCTGAAGACAATTGAGTTATGGTTCGAGGAAAGTTGGTACCTTCTTCGTAGGAGGTAATCAACTTTTTTTACCAGTTACCACTGGATACTTTATGTTTTTTATGCAAATTATAGTCCTACTGAAGCAGAGTTAGACGAGATTATTTCATACTTGATTATTGGGACAGGACTTTGGAAGATTACCAATGAGAGGAGAGTAAATTTCCCAACTTCAAAGTTATGTGCAACTTCAAAGGCATGACACTATTTCATTTCTGCTCGTCTACTTCTGACCAATCGTCTTAGTGAAGTGACCAGAGAAAGAGCGATGTTGAACTATTGTATTTAAGAAGGAAAGCTCATCAACATTGAAGCTTTGATCGGTTAGAATATCATCAGTTCTGCTATAGCTGTTACAACTACAAGTCTAGGATTTTCTTCCTTGATTTTTTCTTTGTGCAAGCAGGCTGGGGTTAAATATGATAGTTGGGAAGAAGTTCTGTTATCTCTAAAACCCATCACGAAAGTGAATGTGAAGACTTATTCTGAGCAATCAATTTTTGGCTGGAGAGGAGAATTTTCCAGGAGCTATGGAATGGAAACGTCTGCTGCATCTACCTCGGTTGCTTCTTCATCTAGACCATCTACTTCAAGTGCTTCTACATCTAGAGGTGAGTCTACTAAGACTGATGATGAATTATTACAGAAGATGATGGATAACATTAATTTTACCGCTGATAAGGTACAAAATTTAGAGCATTTTGCATATCATACTAATGGTTATAATAGAAGGAAGAGTGGTTATGAAGAGAAATTCTACTCATTTTTGGTGAGCCTGATTAGAGGTGAACCAGGAGTGTAATTTCCTCCATATCCTCGATATCCTGATTATAAGCCTACTGAAAAATGGTACAGCGGTGATTCTGAGGATGAAGAGTAGAGCTGAGAGAATTATTTTATGATTGTATTATGATATGAACTATGTGGTCTGGGCTTGCTACATTTGCATCTATGTATTGTTTTGGACTATGTCGTGTTTTGGACTTTTATGTTTTATTGTTATTATGACGTTTGTGGTAGTTAGTGTTTCATTTTTAAATTTTAGGGTAGTAACTATTGTTTTGAGTTTAGTACTGTAATTTAGTTAGTTTAGAACTTAACATAATTTAATATCTGTTATAAAGTAGAAAATCTTGCTAGCTTAGATCTTAAACCTGAAATTCAAAAACTGCTACCATTTATTTTTCTTTTATCATGTCTGCAAGTTTGTCTTTATGTTAAGATTGTGATGTCAGTAGTGTGTATGTT
>NW_018231200.1:132134-135051 GCF_001263595.1 Phalaenopsis equestris | reverse complement strand
GTTTTTAAAGATTGAAGTGTCACTTGAGGACAAGTAACATTTTAAGTTAGGGGGATTTTGATACACCTAAAATATATAGTATTTTTAGATATATTTTTATACCTATTTTTGTTATATTGCTCTTTAATGGAATGTATTTTTGTGTTTTTATTACAGATACATGTAAAAAGAGTGAAAAATGATAAAGGAGTGAAAAAGGATCAAATTTGGAGCAAAAAGGTAAAAAACGTGCAAATGAGTTTTGTCGCCTAAGCGTCAGATCCGACGCTTAAGAACCAGGTAAACGGAGAAGGCCGCACCTAAGCGCTAGGGGTCCCGCGCTTAAGCTATAGTGGCAATTATTGGAGAAGTAAATTTAGTTTCTGTGAATTTTTAAGAGGTTTTTGAGGCACCCATTGGCTTAACAGGTAGTTATAACTACCATGGATGAAAATTATCAGGAAATGATGCATTCCTTGGGGAAATACATCGAATCTAGACATATTTTGAAGAGTTTCCAAGGCACCTCTTGGAAAACTATTAAACAAATTAGAGAGCACTTTGAAAGGAGTCCTGAAAGTATTGGAAAGTTTTGAAATTTCTCATTTGGGGAGTTAGTTCGGAGAGATTTTTCAGGCACCACTTTTATTTTTTTTTTATCCTATTTGTTATTTTATTCTGAGTGATGTTAAAGAGAAGAGATTCAAAGAAACTTTAAGAGTTTGGTGGAAAACTTGAGATAAGTTTTTATCTTTTTGTTTTTGAGACTTCTTTGGTTTAAATTCAGACTTGTTGTTGGTTTGAAAATGATTTCTACTTTTAAACTACAGTGTGTTTTTAATTTCACCATGGATTCTAAATAGCTTTCTTTATATTTCTTCTTAAAATGATAAGTAATTAAGTTTTGGATTTAAATTTAGGAGGGTATTGATCTTTAATGTTGGAAGATGTTGTGATGATTTAAATCCATGCACTTCATTTACTTCTTGATTTGGCCAATCCAGATGTTAAAATTTGTTGTTAAAACATGTAAGAATCGGGCTAGTATTGTCTCAGACAACAATTGGAAGGAATCACATGAGGTTGTATGAATGAGAATGTAGTTCATATAATTGAGTGCAAATAAATAAGGAAATATTCAATGAAGGGTGTAGAGTTAGAGGACTTTAAAGTGACAGGTTAAAGCCCCCAACTTGGTTTATTGTTTTAGGTTCTGATACGAGGATGTTAGCACCTAGGTGGAGAGAATCGAGGGAACTCTAGAGTGAGAACTAGTATCTTCCCTACCTAGCCGGTCTACAGAACTATTTAAAATTTAAATTAGCCAATGTTCTTTATAGCAACTCTAGTAAGGGTATAAAATATTATTGCTCCTATTTGGCGAAACACAATCTACATACTTTCACAACAGAATTCCTATACTTATTACTGATTCATGATAAGAAGAAAGATATTTTTCTTATTAAGTGCTTTTCATCTACAAAACTTTAGCTATATTTTTAAGTTGTTACTATTTTATCAAAATATCAAAAATTCCAAAAATATTTAAATTTTTATTACTCCAAAATATATTCTATTTAAGTAATTATCTTTTTAAAAATAGAAAGTTTTCTAAAAATGTATATTGTATAAATTCCCTGTGGGTTCGATATTCAGGTCTCAATAAAAAAGTCCAATATTACTTGATAACGATACATTTATCTGCGTAGTATCCCAATATATATAAATTAAAAGTTAAATTCTTATTTTTTTTCAGGATCAAGTTTTTGGTTTTGTTGTAAAGTAAGGAAATAAAAGTGAAATATACTCTGAATTATTATTGTAGTTTGCATATTAGCAGTATCAAGAGGGATCAGTAGTGTAGCAAAGCACTTCCTAATGCCTCTAAACAATAGTCTCCTCTACTCGAGTATTCGACGTATTGAATCCTCTATTCACAAATCCCCTTTCTTAGATAAGCCTCTTCTTCACTAGAACTCTATCTTGTAATTTCTATGCATCAAATTTGATGAACTTTCTTTGGTTGAAAATTGCAAATCTAGCAAGGTTTTTAGACTGGTAAGCCAAATGATTTGAAAAGCGGTGACTCTTCCCTCATTTTTCCTCATAAAATATGGTTTAGATTCGGTTTTTAGGAGTTATATGGAGAAGAAACCACCAAAAACCACCATTTGACACGTTTTAAAGTTTTTTGGACCCACGGCGCATCATGCAAGACCCGCGGCGCATCATGTTCTAGCTCTCTGGAAAGTGGCAATTCATTCGCCAATCTGGCGGATGATGCGCCAGTTCCAAAATTTTCGTCGTTTCAATTTCGATCCTATAAATTCTCAATTTTTCCATAAAATTAGGCAAATAAAGATGCTTCTAAATATTTTATCAAATACATGGACCACATAAGGATGTAAAAATAAATATAAGTAAAATATTTAAAATAAAATAAACTCAATAACTAACTCAACAACGATACATATGGGTTGCCTCCCACAAAGCGCCTGGTTGAATGTCGTCAGCCTCACATTCCCAGTCTTATTCTGGGTGACCCAACATTACATTCTCTTTAAAAGCTGGTTTGTGACCATCAAAATGTGGTTTCAATTTGTGCCCATTCACTTTAAATATTCTTCCAATCTTGGGGTCTTCAATATTAACTACCCCATACAGATAGGCTATAATAACTTTAAATAGCCCTTTGCACCTAGACTTCAATCTTCTAGAAAATAATTTCAATGTTGTATTGTATAATAAAACTTCTTTTTCAGGTTCAAATTCTCTTTTTATTATCTTCTGATCATGCCATTCTTTTATCTTTTCCTTATAAATCCTCGCATTATCATATGATTCATTTCTAATTTCTTTAAGCTCATTCAATTGCAATAATCTTTTATCACCAACTTCTTTCAAATTGAAATTGAATTCTTTTATAGCCCAATAAGCT
>NW_018231200.1:126434-132013 GCF_001263595.1 Phalaenopsis equestris | reverse complement strand
TTCCAAAATTCTCTTAATTTCACGATTAGATACTTCTGCTAAACTACTAGTTTGGGGTAAGCGGTAGAGAATCTATGCATTATATTATATTTCTTGATTGATTTTTTGATTCTCTTATTTCTTAAATGAGATCCTCCATCCCTAATGATTACTCGCGGCATTCCATATCTTGTAAAATATTTTTAAATAAAAATTTTAAAAACCTCCAAGCATCACATCGACGTAATGTGATTTCTTCAATCCATTTTGAAATGTAATCCACTGCAATCAATATGTATTTATTTTTGAATGAGGGTATAAACATTCCCATACAATCCAATCCCCATGCATAAACAGTTCATTCCTTCTTGAAATATTACCTACTCTCTGACATTGATCACATATTTTGATATATATATTTACATCTCTAAATAGAGTAGGTCAACAAACTTTGGATTGTAAAATTTTATGAATAGTTCTATCATTCCCAAAATGTCCTCCAAATTCAAAATCATGATATTTTTGAATAATTTCTTGAATTTCTTTATAAGGCACACTACGTCTCATCATTAAATCTTTACATTGCTTATATAAATAAGGATCAACCCAAAAATAATATTTTTCATCATGAATGATTTTTTTTCCTGCTATTTTGTTAGTCCATATGGTAAAACACCACTAACAATATAATTTACTATCAACATAACAAGATATTTCCCATCCTTTTACAGCATAAAGTCGTTCATCAGAAAAAGTTTCATTAATCTCTTTTTCCATGTCAAGCATTCCTTCTTGTTCTAGCCTAGACAAATGATCAACAATTTGATTATCAATCCCTTTCCTATCGACTACTACATAATCAAACTCTTGCATCAGAAGTACCCATCTATTTAATCTTTGGTTTAGCCTCCTTCTTTTGCATCAAATATTTAATAGCCAAATGGTCAGTATGCATGAAGCATTTAGCTACATTCAGATATGATCTAAACTTATCAAAAGTATACACAATAGCTAATAACTCTCTTTCAATGGTGTTGTAGTTAATTTTAGAAGCATTAAGAGTCTTACTAATATATTATATAACTTTAAAATCTTATTATATCTCTGCCCTAAAGTAGCTCCAATAGCATAATCGCTAGCATCACAAATTAATTCAAAAAGTTTTAATTCAAAAAGTTTCTCCCAATCAGGTGAAAAAATTATAGGAGCAATGATCAATTTTTTCCTTAAAGTTTCATAGGCTTTAAGGCAATCTTCATTAAAGTCAAATTTTGTATCTTTTTGTAGAAGTTGGCATAAAGGTTTAATAATTTCTGAAAAATCTTTAGTGTATTTCCTATAAAATCCAGCATGTTCTAAAAAGCTTCTAACTCCTCTTACTGTGGTAGGTGGAGGTAGGTTCGATATAACCTATTTTTTTTGTGGGATCTACATCCATGTCATTTTCTAAAATTTTGTGTCCAAGCACAATTCCTCCTACAACCATAATTTGACATTTTTCCCAGTTCAATAAGAGATTAGTCTTTTCACAACATTCCAGAACTATTTCTAAATGGTTTAGACATATTTTGAATGAAGTTCCAAATACAGAAAAATTATCCATAAAGACTTCAATCCCTTTTTTAATCAAATCACTAAAAATTGACATCATAGATATTTGAAATGTTGCAGGTGCATTACATAATCTAAAAGGCATTCACCGAAAAGCAAAAGTTTCATAAAGACTATTAATTGTTGTTTTATCTTGATTCTCTGGAGCAATAGGTATTTGATGATAACCAATATATCCATCTAGAAAACAAAAATATTTTTGCCCAGCTAATCTATCCAACATCTGGTCCAAAAAGGGTACAGAAAAATGATCCTTTCTGTTTGCAGAATTTAATTTTCTATAATCTATGCAGATTTGCCAACCAATGACTTGTCTTGTTGATATCTTGTCTTGTTGATATTATGTTGATATTATTTCATTATGCTCATTTATCACTACAGTCACACCTCCTTTCTTTAGAACACAGTGAATTGGACTAACCCAAGCACTGTGTAAAATAAGATATATTATTACAACATCTAACCATTTTAAAAATTCTTTCTTTACAAATTCTTTCGTCATATGATCATCATAGGATTTAATCTCCTTTGAGGGTCAGCTCTTGCTTTATGTTGATCTTCTAATAAAATTTTATGCACAGTTTCTATGCATACAAATTGGAGAACTGATTCCTTTAATATCAGTTAATGTCCATCCAAAGGCGTTCTTATATCTTTTCAAAGTTTTTAAAAACTATTTCTTTTATGTATCAGTTAATTCTGAGGATACTATAACAGGTAATGTAGATAAATCTCCTAAAAAAATGCATACTTTAAATGTGTAGGAAGTGTTTTTAGTTCTAGTTCAGGAGGTTTCTCAATAGATGGAATCAAATTCTTGTTACCTTCTGTAGGATCTAACATTTCAAATCTTTCATGAACATAATCCATATCCTCTTTATTCACTTTCATAGATTCATCTTGAATTTTATCCTCATCTTGATATTTCATATATTTCTTTCTAAATTCTCTCTCAAAAGTTTTCTTAAAGTATTCATGGTTTAAATATTCATTAATATCCATTATGAAGCATTCAATCTCTTGCTCTTTTGCAGGGTTTCTCATTGATTTTGCAATAAGAAATGTAACCTCTTGATCACTAACTCTCTTAGTTAGTTCTCCTTTCTGCATATATATCAAAGCTCTTCCAGTTGTTAGGAATTATCTTCCTAAAATGATAGGAATTTCTTTCTCTTGCTCCATATCTAATACAATAAATTCCACATGAAAAATAAATTTATTGACTTTTACTAGAACATCTTCTACATTCCTTTTGGATAGGTAATCAAAGGATCAGCTCTAAAGAGGGTAGGTGAAATATCTCCTAAGCCCAACCTTTTGAAATATGATAATGACATAAAATTATAGTTGTAGGTGAAATATCTCTTAAGCCCAACCTTTTGAAAATTGATAACGACATAAAATTAATAGTGGCTATTAAATCACACAAAGCTTTTCCATAAAATTGTTTTCCAATAGCACAAGGAATTGTAAAACTTTGAGGATCTTCAAGTTTTTCAGGAAGCTTTTTTTGAATTATAGCGCTACACTCTTCACTGAGTGCAATAGTCTCATTATCTACAAACTTCCTATTCTTTTTAAGTATATCCTTCATAAACTTCACATAGCTTGGCATCTGATCTAAAGCCTAAAAAAATGGAATTTTTATCGTTAATTTCCTCAAAATTTCCAAAAATTTTAAAATTTGATTATCTCTATGTTTTTGCTTCAATCATTGAGGAAATTGAGGTGGTGGTCTTTTTACAGTTATTTTCATTGGTTTAATAGATTTTCTACTTCAAAACAAAAATCTTCACCAAATTTTTCATTTTCCACCTTATCTTTTTCAACTTCAACTTCTTGTTGAACTCTGTTTTCTAATTCTTTTTCACTTTTCAGTTGAATAGCTTTAATTTGCTCTTTGTTCTGATCTTTGGGATTTACTTCAACATTATTAGGCAATGTTCCTGGAGGTCTATTGCTAAGTGCGGTAGCAATACATCCAAATTTATTTTTCATGTTTCTGATAGCAACTCCTAGATTTTGTAATTGACTAACAATTTGCAATGTCAATTCTTCCATTGATAACTTTTTTTTCCTTACTCTGCAAATTATTAAAAATTGGGGGTGATAAGATTTTTAAGCTTGATTACCTTGATTGTTGAAGTTTTCCAATGCGTTCGCAGTAATGTTTCCCTATTACAGATTTGTAGCATTAGAATTATTGTTACTCCAACTAAATTTTGGATGATTCTTCTAACCAAGGTTATAATAATTGGCATAAGGGTTATTAGAAAAATTGTTTATTGCATTTAAAGTCTCATAAGAAGATTGAGATTTTATCTTTTGTCCCAATAATTTTTCCTCAAGCATAGGTGTTGTCTGAGAATAATTCATTCCATATTGATCTATCTTCTTTAATATATCAACTATTTGGGCAGCTAAAATAAATATAATATCAAAATAATGAATACTACCTACTCTTTTTGGATTTACTCTTTCAGAGGGCCCTTGAAAATTATTTGTAGTCATCTCTTTAATTAATTAATATGCTTCATGAAACGGTTTTGACATTAATGATCCACCAGTAGTAGCGTGAATTATCAATCTAAGAGATCCAACCAACCCATTATAAAAAGTTTGAATTATTAACCAATCTAGCAACGCATGACGTGAACACTTTCTAAAGAGATCTTTAAATCTTTCCCAGGCTTCATAGATTGATTCCCTTTCAAACAGACAAAAAGATGTGATATCATTTCTAAGCTTAGCAGTTTTTAAAGGTGGGAATTAATTTGATAAGAATTTTTGTGATAAATCTCTCCATGTTCCGATAGATCCAGGTGCTAATGAGTTTAGCCACATCTTAGCTTTATCCCTTAATGAAAAAGGAAATAGTATAAGTCTAACGGCATCCTTTGATACTCCATCATATTTAAATGTAGCACACAATTCTAAAACACTAGCAAGATAAAAATTAGGATCTTCAGTAGGTGTTCCCCCAAACTGATCATTTTATAATAGCAGGTTTAAGCTCAAACGAATTGATAACTACAACAAGGTTTTGAATAATCAAATGAATTTCATCTGTTATATGATTAATGTAAACTCTTAAAGGTCTCTGATGATGTCATTTTAATTTCCAACATGTTTCAAATTGCAAGCCATTTTGCTAAAATAATCTCTTTTTTTATGGTTTTCAAAATTTTCTAACAGTTCTTTCTAACTTAGAATCATAAGGTACTAAATTTTTCAGATTTTACAAATGCATAAACAAAACGAAGTAGGTCATTAAAAACAAGCAAACATACTTAAAAAAGAAAATGTTCAAACTAAACTATAAACACTACTTTCACTCTTTCTTTATTTTTTATTTTTTATTCTTTATTTTTTTTAAAATAAAATGAAGTATAATACTAATATTTTCTGTTACTTCCCCAGCAACAACGCCAAAAACTTGATGGGCGAGCGATTTATTGTGACAATTTTGTAAATATTTTTCAATATTACAAAATTCACACGACAGATATGTAATAAATATGCAATATAATATCAACAAAAATACTCTTTATGTAAATAATTTATCTTTTAAAACTCTTTTTAAACTACCAAATCCCATTTAATATGAACGTATCAACGCAAGTATACGTATCGTTCAAGTAATAAAGAGCTCTAATGTAGTCTTAGATATGAATCCCACAGGAAAGTTGAAAAATCCTAAAAGTAAATTATGAAAATTAATACAAAAAAAAAGTATAAAAGTAAAGTGAAGTGCGAAGTTTGAAAATTAACTACTCAAGTGAATGCTAATTAGCATGCAATGTAAGACTACAGAAGTTAAGCTAAAGTAAATACTAAACTTTCAAAAGTAAAATTACGAAAATTAAATAAAGTTTTGTTGTGACAGGAAGTTTAAATTTAAGAAAGAACCCTTCCCTTTTACTATGAGTATATAAATTATGAAGAAATTGAAATCATTTGAATATATATATATATATATATATATATAT
>NW_018231200.1:97467-126236 GCF_001263595.1 Phalaenopsis equestris | reverse complement strand
ATATATAAACTGTTTTGAGCCAATTAGGAGCAATCCCATTCTTTACCCTCTTCCGAGTGGTATAAAGAATATTGACTAATCCAAAGTTTGGTCCATAATTCCGTGGTTAGGCTGGGAGGATACCAGCTGCCACTCCAGAACTCCCACTACTCCCTCCATTGAGGGCTAATAATCTCGCATCAGTTTACCATCAACTGGACTAAATTAAGGATGTTAATCTGTCACTTTAAAATCTCCAATTCTACATCCAATAACATATATTTTTCTATTTACTTGCACCCAATCCCATGGATGACATACTCTCCCATGAAATCAAATGTGACTCTCCCTATGTTGGAAAAATCATATCTCATTTAATAACATAAGTATCTTAACAAGTTTTAGCATTTCAATTGGTCAGATCAAAAATTAAATGAAGATTGGAGTTCAAATCATCACCAATTATTATCATTTAAACCCGTGGAAAACAAAATCTATTCTTCACAAAACCATATCTCAAAGTCGGAAGAAGGATAAAGAAGACTACTCTGAATTCATGAGAAGGATACGATAAAACATGGATTTCTTATATAAAAACACGTTTACAAAATAAAAGAAATAAAAATACAACTTTTCTCACAATCATTCTCCCAAGCAAATCCCTAGAAGTTTTCTCCAAGCCTTTCTCTCTTTACAATCACTCCTAATTCTCTCTTATAAGTGTAATGAAGAAGAAATCTCTCACCTTACCTCTCCACTTACAACTCTAGAATAAAATCTCCGCTTCTCTCTCCATCTCTAACTCACTCCCCCTCTTTCTCTCTCTCTCGCCACACACCCTTCACCTGTTCAAGTCTTCTTCTTTCATTTTAAGGCTACCTCCTTTGGAAAAGAATTCAAAAATCCCTCCAAAAATACCTCAAAAAGTCAACTCTATTGAATTTAAAAGATGTTTCATTTGATCCAAGAGTCATATCCCTTCATAAAATAACCTTCCAAAGTGTCTAAATGCATTGATATACTCTAAGAGGTGTGTAGAACAAGTGTCCCTTCAAAAATTTGAGCAAAATTCATCTCAAATCGCCTTAATTTAAAAAATTCATCCTTGGCGCATCATGCACCAGTTCTATGGATTTTTGTGCTTCATGCACCAATCTGGCGCATAATGCGCCAGAATCCCAAAATTTGTTGTTTTGGCTAAAAATTATATCATTTTTTCATTTTTGCTCCAAATTCCTAAAAATGATATACCTGCAACAAGAACACAAAAATCTCATTTTTTAAAGTGCAATATCACTAAAAATAAGCATAAAATAGGTACTTAAAATAGTATATTATTTTGGTGTTTCAATTAACCAAAGGGAAAAAGGGTAATTTGGATCATAATGAATGTGTTTGGAAGATTGAACATAATAAGTAAAAGGTAGAAACCAAATTTCCATCTTTCTATGATAAGAAGAAATTTATAAATTTTCTAAATTATTAGACTTGGATGATAATCAAAATCAAATGGTTTCCAGGTGATGGGCTTAAACTAGGGAGATGATGTTTCACTTATGATTAAGTCCACAATTAATGATGATCTGACTTCTTTTAATCCGAGTCCATATCACCTAAGTTAAAATTTTAACCTTTACTAATCTTTCTCTAATTAGATTCATTAAGGGGCTTGGTAGTGATGTAGGCTTGATATTTAATTAGTTTGATGGGATTTAGAGGATAATATGACTAATGATTAGCACTACATGCCCAGCTTTATTGGTGGGTACAAAGGTTATTAATGACTGAAACATGCCTTAGGGGCATTCACCTGCATAACTTTTATGTGAAATATTAATTGATTAATTGGGTACTCTGTCCTTGGGATGATTAAAATGTCAACTTTCACCGAGTAATGGGGTAATTTTAATTTTACCTGGGACAATTAGTGAAGCAATATGATAAGTTGAAAATGAACTCAAATGTTTCAAAGGATCTTTAAAGCACTTGAAGGTAATTCCCCGAACACTATAATCTCTTGGAAATTTTGAAAGACAAGTTGAACTTGTTATATCTTATTCTAAAGTCATCCATTAAGATCTTTTGGGACTCAATAAGTCATACTCGGGGGTTGTTAGTTATAACTTCAACTACTCAAAACTTGCATGCCTTACTTTATCCCCGGTAAAAATACATAAAAGCTGCGAAAGTCTAACATTTTTTATTGAATGCTGAGAAGATGACAGGTACGCTTTTATAGTGCTATTTAATTTCTGTCATCTTACTTTCTGCAAATATTGTAAAGTACATGGTTGAGTACCTTACTTCAATTGTAAAATAAAAAAAAACTTTTTCAAAAATTAATCAACATTTAAAAAAAACATTTAATTTGTTTTAAAAGTAACCATAAATCCTTTGAAATTTCAATAAATTTAAAATGCCTTTTTGAAATTACGGGAGTCTCTCGGAAGAGGCAACCTACGGTTGCTAATAAAATCTCCTCGGTTTAAATGGGTTTCACAACTATTTTAAGATAAGTAAATTCAAGAGAAAATAATGATACCGGAATGAGTGAACCATGGGGTCCTAACCAGTGTCACTTTAATCAACTTTAACCCCCCATAGTATTTGGAATAAACTTAGAAAATATTTGATTTGACATCATAACCTTACACTTTAGAAAACTTGACCTCTATATCTGACACTTCTCTCAATCCTTACACTTTGACACTTCTAAAACTTAAAATCTCCTCGATGAGGGGCTTAGAGCTAGCATTGTGGGCAGCACGACCATCTTCAATAGAAAAACATGTCTACATTAGCTAAACCATTCCTCAGAATTAAACAATAATACATAGGATTTTGAGGTTGTTCGCCTAGTGCGACATAAGTACTCAACTTTTTTTAGGCCTTTGCATGGTTCTGCTATACGCTTATATGGTTCTTCTATACACTATAAGCCCTAACCTATTTTAGGATTTTGAGGTTGTCGTTCGTCACGACCTAAATTCTTACATCTTTTAGGTCATTTGTGTGATCGTTTCATTTGAATGTAAGACAAAATTAATAAAATCGGCAGAATAAATCATTTAAATATTTCTCCTCTAAATTGAAACCAAACCATAGGGTAAGACTGGGAAGTCACCGAGGTTCTCCTCAGGATCTGTGACATCCCCTAGTTCTTCTTCCTTTAGATTCCAAAAATAAAATGTTCTGAATTTGAGCCATTCTCATTTCACACATCATTGTCCGAACTCATTGAAAAGCCCTATCCTTTGAGCTTCTTGAAGATAATATGCCCTGATTCTTATTGAGAGTTTTCTTAGCTGACTTTAGTTATCTAAGATGTAATTAACTATACGGGCTTGCCCTTATAAGAAGTTTTCCCGAACCCAGCTTAATATAAAACCTATTTAAATTTTTATGTAAAATAGAGGAACTTGTCGACTTATATTGAAAAATGATTTTGCAGACCAAATGGGTCTCATATATTTCTTAGTATATTTGATTGAGCCTAATCATCAAGCCATGTGTCTATTTTTCGAGATGGATACATAGCATAAGGTGTGGCGCTCTTTCTTTTTTGGGGTAGGTTTGATTTCATGGGGTCGGTTTGATTTCAGTCCCTCTGAAGTGGGTGACAGGATTCTGATTCCGACGACCGATAACTTTCACAGGATTACCCCCTCTCCTAAAAAAAAGATATAGTGTTCAATAATCCTTGGGACGAAGAAGTTACGAAGGCTTTTCTGACTGACCATCAAAGAGTAAGAAGAAATGAAATTAGATACTGAGATAAAAAGTTGGATAAATCCATACATGCACTCCCTATAGACTAGAAAACTCCTTGAGGAGGTGACTAATTCACAGAGGTTCAAGTTTAAATTCACCCCATACCTCCTCCTTAGAGACACACTTTTTTGAAGATCAACCACTTTGTAAATTCTGAGATACATAAAAGAAAATAATGTGAAAAATATGCTCCGAGAGGTGCACTCGGAAGAATACAAAAGTCACTTTGGTGAGAAAACCTTTTCTTTTCATGTCTAGAGCCATGGCTATCTTTGGATGATCCTCATGAAAGATGTTGAAAAATTTTCCTGAAGGTCTGAGCAATGTTAAAAATATGCTCCCTTGCAGCATCAGCCGATGAAAAAATTACAACTAATTGTTAGTCCCTGGCCTTTCATCATTTAGGGACTCTATGTCCTCGGGACATTTTTTCCCTCAAAAAGATAACTGAAGTTTCTCTTAGTCCCCGTAGAATTTTTATTCCAAGTGGATAGAAACAAAACATGTAAATTATCATGGAGGGTATCCAAAATTTCACTTAGACTGTAATTATTTATCGATATGGCCTACCCTTAATACTCAAAACTAACAACAAAACCCGATACGGCAACCATGGGGTAAAGAATTTTTATCAAAACCAGGGGATCAACCTTAAATTCTTGTCCATGCATTACTCTTATACAAATGGTCAAGTAGAGGCTACAGACAAGATTGTCATAAATAATTTAACAAAAAAGTTTGAGGGACCAAAAGGCAATTGAGCAAACTTACTCTCATCAGTTCAATGAGCTATACAAACCACTCCATCATTAATGACCAGAAAAGCTCCCTAAATGATTTCTCATGGGATGGAAGCAATGTTGTTGATCGAAAACAATCACCACACCCAAATGTTTGTCATTACAACATTTTTTTTTTGAAGAGAAACTTATTGACTATCAAGATGTAAATGGAGGAGTTTTGCTCAACCTCAATCTACTAGAAGTAGCTCGAATAAATGCAACACTCTAGTATGATGAAATCAAAAGAATGACCACCCGGTATTACAACAAGAATGTCCTAGAAAAGAAATTCCCCACTACTGATCTAGCACTAAAGAGAGTTGAACCAGCCTTGAGGGGGTAATCAGTCGATAAGCTCAATTAGACTTGGACGGGTCCCTTTATTGTCAATAAAGAAGTCGTTTCAGAAGCTTACAAGCTAAAAACCTATATGGGGTGAAAGCTTCACCGAAAGTGGAGTGGAGACGATCTTAAGAAGTTATTCCCTTAAAAGAAATTACTTTTTTATCTCTATTTGAGAAAGAATATCTTACTGTATTTTTAATATATTCTTGTTTTGTTTTACAATGAAAAAATGATTGTGTTGTTATAAACCCAAGACCTGAAACAACACTTGGGGAATAAAATATTGAAGGACCTTGTGTTACTACGAGATTCAGGAAATAAGTTTACTCATAAAAGACAACCAAAAGAGCATTCTAAATCTTGATCGCATTAAAATCAAATGAAGACAAAAATAAGTGTTTCGATGCTCAGTCACTAATGTAGATACTAGTAAATGCAATTGTTCTATGTGATTAGAGTCACACCTAAATGCTTGATTTGCTAATAAAATTACTTTTGATGATCCAAAATATGTTTCTAATATTAAATATTAACTATGTCATAAACACAAGCATACGTATTTCTCAAGAAATATAGGGCTCTAATGGAATCCTAATTATCGACCCACAGGGAGAAGATAAAATTCTACTAATAATAAAAAGACTTTAAAAGACAGTATGAAAACTACAGAAACTAATAGTACAAAAGCAAAAGATATATTTTGTAATGCAAAACTAACAGAACTAAATTTACCATGCTATTTTTTAAACTTCAAATTTAAATCTAAGGTAAGCAAATAAAATATTTTTTTGCTAAGGTTTCAAATTTAAGAAAGTTTGTTTCTCATTTACAATAAGGTTATAGTTAGTAAAAAATCAAATTTATTATTAATTGCATGTGACAAATAGGAGCAATAATATTCTTTAATCCTTTCTACGAGCGATTAATAACATAGGCTAATTCAAATGTTTAGAATCTAAATCCGTAGTTAGCTGGAAAGATACAAGTTGTCACTCTTGAGTTCTCACTTCCCCTAACTTCTTGCTTCAGTTTCTAAACTCCTAAACCAATTTGGGGATTTTAGTCAGTCATTGTGTATCGATTCTACACCCATCAAACAATATTTCTCTATTTATTTGCACTTAACCCCATGGACTCTGCTCTCATCCATGACATTAAATGTGAGTTCTACTTGAATGCTCAAAGCATAGCCGTATGGGCTCATAACGTTTCCCATAGATTTTAACAAAATCAATTCGTCAAATTAAAAAGTAAATTAAGTTCAAGATTTGAATCATCACAATTAAGAAATTAAGAACATATTCAAAACATTTATTGATCTTTCACATTACTATATCTTATTGTAAAGAGAAAGACAAAGCAACTACTCAAAATTCATGAAGAAGAAATAACAAAGCATGTATATATATATATATATAAACATATTAAAACAATAGCAAAGTGAAGTAAGAAAACTTATCTTACTCTCCTCCACAAGAAAATTTCTTGAAGTTCCTTTGAATCACTTCCTTCTACTTACAATAGTATGTGCCCCTCTCTAGGGATTGCAATGAAGAAGAAATCTCTCACTTTCGCTCTCCTTTTAAAACTCTTAGAGAAGAATCTGTCTAAATCTCTACAAGACCTAAGTATGGAATTTTTGGCCCTATTTCTCTTCTTGTTTCCTTCCTCTTTTCTATCTAAAATGAGTGTTAAATAATGTGTAGCCGAAATTCCAAGAGTCTCCATAATCATCCCTTCAAAATCTCTCCAAATTCAATGCATTTTTGTGAATAATTGTCTTGGCACCGTTCTGATGTCGTTTGGTGCCAATCGCGCTATTCCAATGATTTGAACGCCCTTTCGGCGGCAGTGTAAATTTTTGCAGTTTTTGCTATAAATTTCATCTTTTTTGCTCTTTTTAAGCTCAAATATCTAATTTGAATATATTTGCGTCTAAAACATGAAAATGCCCTTTTTAAAAGTGCAATATCACCAAAAGTCACCAAACATAAGGAATAAAAGTAAAAGAAAAATTGAACATTTTTTTAGTGTATCAAAATCCCCCAAACTTAACTGTTACTTGTCCTTAAGTAACTCTTTTACTACATAGAAAATATGACTTATGGTAATGAGGTAAACTTAAAGACTACTATAATTTTAGTTTCATAAATATAATAGTAAAAATTTAGAAATGTTTTTCATAACTTAGGTCAAAACTAAAAGTAAAATAAAATCTAGTAATCAAGTTTAAGGGTCTGTTTGGGACTGTGGTCACAGAGCTTCGCGGTAACTTGACTCGAAAAGTTTTTGTTTGTTTGAACGTTTCACAGCGGCAGGACTTGAATTTGATGGAATGCGTAGTGCTGGTCGAATCCCACGACCCAACATTCATTGAAGATGTTCGACGAAAATACCCCTCTGCGAAATTCGTCTACTCGATGCTGAACTCTCCACTTTTTGTTTTTCCTCTCTGGCCTCTTTGTCACAATTCAATTCTCTGTTCTGGAGGGCACGAACACAAATGCTTTGGTATCCTTATTTTCTTACATCTCTTAGATTCACCTTCTTTAAGGTGGAAGACGATGAGAATCTTTTGAAAGTTCTTCAGTCCGAGATAGATTGCGTCCAGAAATCGAAGAATCCTCTAGTAATAGCACATTACGAGCTTTTTTACTTTAACTGCTTCATTGATTGTTTCCTTTCACATATTCAACACTGCTGTTGATTTGTAGTTGGATTTATTTTCACTAATTTTTATTCTTCAATGCGATGAGACTACATCAGCGTTGTTAATTTTTAGCTCGATCATATTCGCTGGTTTTTTTCTGTGCCTCATGCCAAGCATCCAACTTCTTCTCACGTTGCTCTTCCTCAAATTTAGGCAAAAAATTGATAATTTTCTCACCCTCTGTGCATGAGAAGATATGCTCTTCGGTCCAAACACCAACGGTTAATCCAGCTGCATATGTTGCACCAATGGCAGTTATCTCTGGATCTAAAGGCCTCACAATCAATCACCCCAAGATTTCAGCGTGCATTTATTTTTTATTCAAATCATATCATAATCATAAATATAATTAATGGATGGGTAACTTCGTGAATCATATGAATAATTTCAAAAACTAAGCATGGAGGGCTGAGTTAGAGTTACCTATTAGACTGCTTAACAGAGTTCAATTATAAGTTATTTGATGTTTATGCCAACTTCAAGGGAGGGAAGTTTCAAGTTATAAATGGTTTAAGCTGTTATATGGTTAAGTATTTGATACCAAACACATATAACTATGCTCCAGCTTCAAAAGAGAATCCATATGTTAATTGAATCCTAATTTGCATTGTTAATTTTTTTTTTTGTAGGAATGTTTGTTGATATACATTTATTTTGTGTGATTTAATTATTTTCATGCTTATGAAATTTTAAATGGTGGATATTTTAGCAATTTATGTCAAAGAATCACAATCGACAGCGAAACAAAACATATAACAGATTATTCAAAATTTCAAACAACATGTATACAACAAGCTATGCAAAAATTATCATAATCAAGCTTCAACCGCAACAACTTTTGAACCTCATTCTCTAAGGAGGTAGAAAGCTGCGGAACTTCTTGCTTCATCAATTTGGTTGTTCTTAAATTGAAAGTGGATTGAAAGAGGGAGGTTTTCAGAATGTGGGGGTGTGGCATTGTAGTCAATAGATAACTTTTTTTTTTTAAACATGGTTCCTTACCCAAGTGTTGATAGAGTGAATCCCTCACATAAACATGGCTAGTGATAATGCTATCACATTCTAAAATTTTAAACATGGTTTACTTTTTTTAACATCTAATTTTTTGTGGTTTCCTTATCCGTCTCAGATGAATCTATTTTTTTTTTACATCTATTTGTAACAATCATCATCTCACAGCCATGAAAAATTAAAAGTAGAAAGTTTTACACATCTTTGCATTGTTTTACTTCCAATAGTATGTAAATTAAGTAGGATTTAGTAAATTCTTTAAAGTTAGATTTATGATATCCCAAGGCAGTTAAAGTCACCACGTAAGGTACTATCTGAAACCCTTTCGTTGATATTTTCTTGTAGATACCATAAAATGTTGAACTGCATTTAAATACATATATTCATAAAATGACTATTACAATAAGGTTAAGAAGTGAAACAATAAATAAAAGGGATTGAGGTTGGCTTTACATTGACGCATGGAGCAACATAATTGAGATAACATTTTTCTAAAATGAACAACTGATAGTTTGTAATAGAGATAACATTTCTTGAATAGTTTGTTAATGAGCTAACATTTATAATTTATAAATGAGATAACATTTTATGGCTTTACATTGGAGCAATGAAGACCATAAGCTCGCTTGTGTGTCTTCTTGTGGAAGAATATTTTGATAATCTAACATAGCTCTTCAAAAAATATGCAATACAATTTATTTGTAGCTTACTTGTAATTTTATTAGTTTTTTTGCTTTTTCTTAGCAACTTTGATACTTTCTGCTAAGTGAGATGTGTATATGTACTTCTATTCTATTTTGTAACAAATTTCTGGTTCTGAAATATAAAATATAACACTATCATAATTTTGTTTTAAATAACTTCACTAAACAAGGACAAAATGGTCATTTTTCCAGAAACAACTGTCCCACAGCTGTTTTCACATAGCTGCAACAAACAAACAGTCAGCTTCCCTACAACAGCGTTTTGGTGCAGCGCAGTTGCAACTAAAAAACTGAGAAGCTGCAGCTGCGCCAAACCGAGCCTAAGAGTTTTGACTTTCTATTTATTTCAAGAATAATTGCAATTTGTTGTATTAAGAAGATTTAGTGGAATTATATGACAAGGAATTTCATGAGAACTTAATTAGTAAGGATGCTAATACTTAAATATAAATCTAGAAATGTTTCTAAGTTCTTTCCCTTAGGTTGATTTTCTTTCCCTTAGGTTGATTCAAATGAAGCCAATTTTTTTTTAGGCATCTCTTCAAGCTTCTATCACATATATTCCCTTTTTTTTATCTTTTTCTTTTTTTATTAGGATTGTTTCATTTTTCCTTTTTCATGTGAGGATTACTATATCTAGATAGCTTTTAAAAACTTTGAACTTCACCATCCTCGTCCTAAAGTTAAGACTACTTACATTTCTTTACTTTATAATATATATTAGCCTAAATAAAGATTTTTCATGAAGTTTCAATCCTTATTTCTTACATGAAATCATAACACTATTAATACTTCAAAAATACGATTTTCTTTAATTCAAATAGTAAATCATAATCTTACACTCTTATACCAAATATCTTAACTTTAGAGTCAACCTTTATTACTAAAAAACTTTTACTTAGGTCTATTATAACATTCATAAAATTAAAAATATGGTTATCTAAAGTTGATATCTAATACCAATGGTCATGTTACAGAAATTTTTGAAAATAGGGTTCATTAAAGACAAGTAATGTTTAGTTTATTCTCTTTTAAAATAAAAAAAATTTTTCTTTCTCCCACAAATTTAAATTTTTAATTGGTATATCATTTACTGCATAAATATAAGTAGAAAGAAAACATGGAATACATTTAAAAGTACTAACTTGTTATTATGGGATTTTAAATTTTTGAAATTGAACTATGTAGGTACCAATTAAAAGAGTAGATATACAACAATGTATAAAATTTAATAAACATAATACATCAAAGTGTTTACTATTTAAAGGAAAGTTCTAAAGATTTAACAGAAATTTTCAAAACATAAACTAAGAAGTCACCAAACTAGTTCAAAACAAATTATGCTACACATTAAATAAAATAACATTAACAAGCTAACAAAACATTCAGGCTAATCAACAAGCTAACAAAACATCTAAACAAACAACTTACAAAACATCTAAATAGACAAGCAACAATCAATAGAGAAAAGTACAACTAGGTTAATCATTATCCTTATCATCATCATTTTCTTCATCTTCTTCCCATCCTTCTTCACTTTTATCATCATCAACTTTCACATTGAGTGTAAAACTTGGGTAAGTAAGGAATTCGACAAAATGATCTCCCTACATATATCTTGCTTTAGCCACATAATAAGCAACATCAAACTCCACTCTTCTATGCATGTAGGAATTATTATGAAAATTTCTAGCTTCCTGGTTTCTCATTCGATTTTCATGCAACAATTTATCTCCTTGTTGAATCATTAGTTGTTCCATAATATCCTGTAGAGACAATGTACTTGAAGTGGAAGGTTTAGAAGTTGATGTAGAGGGTATATCTCTACTTCCACTTCCAGTACTTCATCCAGCATGTGCCTCATAAGTTTGCACACTTGGCTAACTGATGAACTTAATGAGTTGTAATAATTCCTCTGAGCCATCATACTCTACTTTGATTGTTTACATAAAGTAAAAATCAGAGTAGGGTATCTGATCCCAAATTTTTTGTATGTCAATGCAATGTATGCAATTATATTATTAATTTTTCCTTACTTATAGTTCTTACTTGCCAACAATGCAATAAATTTGATCACCAACAATAGTTAGGCAAAAACTTGACTTCAAAGCAAATAAGAATACAATTATTTTATTTAAATATGGTATATTGCGCAAGTATACGTTTCGTTATCAAGTAATATAGGACTTTTTGATTAAGTCCTGAATATTGAACCCACAGGGACAACTACAATATGCAACTAAAATCATAAAAAATTAGATAAAAAATTCTACTTAGCAAAATATTCTTACTCCAACTAAAGATTCAATAATATAAATGAAAGTTTGATTCTTTTTGTAAATTTTTTATAATTCAAAGTAAAGTAAACAACTAATTAAACCTTACTAAATGTTTGTAAGATGAAGGCAATATGAATAAAATATTTTTTTCTTTATCATGAACCAGTAAAAAATATAGGAATTCTACTATGGAAATATTTAAATTGTGTTGTTTCAAGTAGTACCAATAATATTATTTACCCTTACTAGAGATGCTATAAAGAAAATTGGCTATTTTAATGTTTGAATAGTCATCAAGATGGGTTAAGTAAGGAAGATACTAGCTCTCACTCTAGAGTTCCCTCTTCTTTTTGTACCTAGAGGCTAACATCTCGTATCAAGACCTAAAACAATAAATCAAATAAGGTGAGCCTATCAATCTAATGTCCACTAATTCTACACCTTTTAAATTTTACACATCTCGTATCAAGACCTAAAACAATAAATCAAATAAGGTGAGCCTATCAATCTAATGTCCACTAATTCTACACCTTTTAAATTTTACTTCTCTATTTATTTGCACTCAATCATATAAATTATAGTCTCATCCATACAACCTTGTTTGATTCTTGTCATTTGTTAACTGAGACAATACCATCTCAAATCTTACATGTTCTCACAACAGATATTAACATCTTAATTGGCCAAATCAAGAAGTAAATGTGTACAAGGTTTAAAATCATCACAACTTATTCTAACATTAAAGACTAATAATTCACAAAACTTCCACCCAATACTTAATCAATTATCATTTTAAGGAAAAAGATAAAGAAAACTAATCAGAATTCATGGAGACAACACAACCATACATAAGTTTGAAAGTAGAATCATGTAAACAAACAAGAAGTATAAATTAAAACCAAATGTAGTCACAAAGATAAAAACTTATCCTAAATCCTCTCCATCGAAGTCTTTAGGTTCCTTTTAAACTCTTCCTTCACTTACAATACAAACTACAACTTAAAATAAAAAGAAAAGTGGTGTCGGCGACATCGGATTTGGACGATGGCAGCGTTAGCTTTGGTTGGCGGCGGCAGCTTGTGGACGATGATGATGGATTGATGGCTCTAATGATCTCTTTTTATCTCTTCAATCCAAGTCTTATTTTATAATTTTATAAAAGGCGCCTCAGTGTTTCTTCAAAATGTTTCCTCATTCAATTAATCTTTCAAGAGTTGTATCCTTTCAAAAGCTAATTCAATGTAATCTCGTGTCCATTAACTATTTACCACATTTTCACCAAGGGTTGCTTCAAACACCTCTTCAAATATTCATCCAAATTCATTGAATCATCAATCTGGCGCTTAAGCGCGAGGTACTGAGCACTTAGGTGTGGCCTTCTATGTTTTATTGGTGCGAAAGAGCCAATTTTGGGCACTTAGGCGCCTAAGTTCAAATGCACACCTTCTTCATTTTTTTCTCCAAATTTGATACTTTTACACTAATTTCACCATTTCTCATTTATTTGATTGTACCCGAAAGAAAAACACACAAATACATTCATTTAAAGTACAATATCTCAAAAATAGGTACAAAAATATGTACATAAAAACTATATATTTTAGGTGTATCAGTATAAGATTGTGCATTGTTGTAAACAAGAGAGCCTATATCGGTTCACTTTCTTTGCTGAATACAGTAATTAAAAATGACTCTATCCTTGGTTACTTCACTCAAATGGTTTGTAGGAAGTAATCAAGCAGTAATAAAATAATGTCAGGCTTTAGATTGAGCTTTAAGCATAGATGCAGCAAAATTTACTGTGAAATTATTTTTTCTTTTCCAGACACCTCTTCCATCAGTTAGAAATCCCATAACTTCATCCAAAATTGAATCAGATACTTCAAAGGATGAATGTTCACAATGATCTTCATTCCTTAACTGATATAAAGAATTGATTATAGCAGGAGTAAATTCTAAAAATTTCCCTCTCACATTGATTCGATCATCCGTAGCTCCTCGGAGGTTTGCATAAATTTCTTGAATAGAATTTATAACTGATACATCAGTAAAGTAGCAGAAAATCTCCCACTTTCTTGCCAAATTTAATCCTTGAATCGCTCCCCCAGGTTGAAAAATGCTCGCTCTTGAATCAAATTTTTCTTGACGAAATGCGAGTTGTAATGATATAACGCTTTGAGACTGATGAATCTATACTCTTCAGAGTCAAATACTCCCATAGTTCTCTTCATTTTAGGAGCCATTAAAATCTAAAAATTGTAAGATATCCAATAAATTGAAAATAATGATATAGTTAACTCATAAACTCAAAATCATTGTAAAAAAGCTTCACACCATGGATTCTTCTTCTCTATTTTCCAATTATTCACATCTTCAGTTTTTTTTCTACAATGTAAGTGACGCCCTAGGTTGAGTTGTGGCCCTAGCTCGCGAGGAATATGAAGCTCGAAGCAGAAAAGTGGATAAAATGAATATTTTTTTCAAAAATTTTAAGAGTGTCTAGGCATTTCCTGACTCAGGCACCATTTGGCTCTAGTGCAAAAAAAATTCTGCTTCAGATTTAGCAAAAATCGTCGCACCCTAAACCATGTTAAATTCTATTTAGCCTAAATTCATGTCAAATTTTAATTTTATGTAATTTCCAACAAGTAATTTTTTACCAACAACACAAAACTCACTTTTATATATATATATATATAATTCGAGTTAAAAAAAAAATAATAATAATAATAATTCATTTGATAACTATGCCCAAAAATTAGAGATTAGGGTAATTTCTTCTTATTTTGCGAACAAATTAAATTATAAAATAAGCCAATTATTTTAAATTTAGATAGCCTTCCACCACTTTGTTTGGATAAGGTACAATAGATTGCATCTTGTCGGGCCTTCTATTTGTGTGGTCAGCCTTCCTTATGTGAAGAATTTTTTTTTGCATTTTAAATAAAGTGATTGTTCTTCCTTGATTTAATGTTGCTCCTTATGCACCCTTATGTGTTTCATGGACAAATTTAGACTTTGGACTTAATGAAGTCTAGGTTAGGCTTGACTTTGGATTGGGTTTTATACCTAATTTTAGGGCTTCTATTTTGGCTTGATTGGTTGATTATGGTGCCTCCTAGATCATGGGGTGCCTCTCTCTTTTTGCAAGCCATCTACACCCATAAATGGTCATATAAATATGTCCTTTTCTAACATTAGTATCACATTTGCTGCCTTTTGCTCTGTGGGGTGCTTCTTCTTTAAATCTTGGTTAGTATCATCGGTGATAATATACTTAACTTTCTCTATGATTGATAATTGTACTCCATTAGTCGTGACCATGAGATTATTCATTGACCATTATCTGTTTCAGGATCATATGGCGAAGAAGATTATTGGTAAAGGACAAGAGTCGGGGGGGGGGGGGGGGGGGGTATACGTTATATATATATAAATCCAAATACATACAGACAAACATTTTTATCACGACATATAAATTAGCGTAAAAAAATAAAGCAAACAACTCGGCGTTGAAAACAAGAAATCAAATGCAAATAAAAACCTAAGTAATCCACTTCAAATAAGTACAAAACATAAACATAAATACACAACATAGCACGTCTCGATCAATCTTCAGCACTTCTAATCCATTGCACACCTTCAATTTCATCACTATCATCTTCTCTGAGATCTCTCATACATTGGAGATGAACATATAAATTCTAGAAAGAGCAGTTCTAAAATTTCAACTATCAATTCATCCTCGATCAAATAGCTCTTCTCATACATACGTGCCATCCAATCTTCTAAAAGTCTGTTATGATCAAAGTGTTGTTTAATTATCCAATCTTAATGGTCAAATTCATCAGATATTTGATTAATCCCATCCATAATTCCATTATTCTTCTCCATATTTTTAACTCTTTTCAACACAACGTCCAAATTTTTTGATGGTGGTGGCAACAAAGAAAGTGTCAAAATCTTAGATGATTGATCTATAGGAACATTCTCCTCTTCTTCATTCACTAAATTATTAAAATTAAAAGTTGGGTCCAGAGGATTCCCATAAAGAAGAGCATTTTCCCAATTGTCATATGGAACCTGTGATTGGCTACAGAACATAAAGATAGTGGACGAATGTCCAGGCCCATTAGAAGATCCATTTAAAGCTAGTCCAAAAATAGATTTCACAATCAGAGTTCCCACATCTATTCGTCTTCTAGTCTGAATGTAGTAATTCAGAATTGCACTCTCCCTTATAACTTTACTAAGCTTCATAGCAGGGAGTAATGTGGCAGAAATAATGATATGACAAAAATTCGATGCAGAATTTAATAATGAAGATGAAAGACTTACTTCACATTCTTCTTTTGTTTCCTAGCCTCCGTATTCATTCGTTAAATATTTGAATTTCTCGTACATAATGTCGTTCGTTGGGGAAAAGTTAGCAGGGAGTAATTTGGCAAAAATAAAGGTATGGCAAGGTTTCGATGCACAATTTAATAATGAAGATGAAAAACTTACATCACATTCTTCTTTTGTTTCCTAGCCTCCATATTCATCCGTCATGAATTTGAATATCTCGTACATAATGTTTTTTGTCAGGGCAAAGTTAGTGTAACGAAAAAAAGGAATGTTCTTGATCAAATATAAATCATTAATTTAAGAAGGAATAAGAGGAACACCCTTGCCTCAAAGATAGACCGCTCTTTGATTTACTCCATGAAGATTTGCATAGAACTCCTTCATCATAGGAACTACTACAGTCGCAGTGGTGTAGCATAGTACTTCCCATCATTTCTTCATGATGATATCTTCCACAATAGTTTCTTGAACTTTAAATCCTTGAAACAAAAATCCTCGCACGTTGATCAATTAATTTTTCATCAAAACCTGATTATATTATTTTTGCACATAATAACTAATAAACTTTGTCCTACTGAAAACCACATGTTTAGTTCTTACCTTGGATTTGGAAGCCATTTGGATAGGAATAGGTGATTCTAATTCATCCACATGGTATTAATAGACTTGAATTATGAATTAAATTGAATTATTTTTGGCCTAAATAGACTAAATTAACAAGTACTTCTAAAAACTATCCAAATCTACTAAAAAAATGCATTTGATAGCTTCCACACATGTTTTGAAGCTGCAGCACTGTTTGATGCCATCATGCACCGTTTGGTGCTGGCCGCGCTCGAAATATATTGCCTAGCGTTGTTTGGCGCTGAAACTAGCAATGTTTGGCGCGATTACAAAATTTTGCACAGCTTCACCTAGTGATCAAATAATTCACGTTCTTTTTTAAGTTATTCCATAATTAAAATATTTTATGCATTTTATAACATGTCCAAGGCTTTGAAGCTCATAAATCGAGTTGAAATTGCTTTTATAAAAACATAAAATCACACAAATTTAAATCAAGCACAAAGATAACTATGGTTTGCCTCCCTTACAATATTTGGTTTAATGTCGTCAGTCTGACATTATAAGCTTTCATTTTGGTTGATCCAATATTATTGCCTCTTTGAATATTAGAATGTGGCCTTTAAAAAAAGGTTTTAAACTGTCCATTAAAATTTAAATATTTTCTTAGTTTTAAGATCTTCAATTTCTTTGCTCCATATGTGTAAACTTTAATAACTGTAAATGGTCCCATCCATCTGGACTTTAATTTTTCGTGGAAAAAATTTCAATTGATTATTATACAATAAAACTTCCTATCCAGGTTTAAGTTATTCTATAATAATCTTACGATCATGCCAATTTTTCATCTTATAAATCTCGACATTATAATAAGATTCATTTATTATCTCATCAAGCTCATTAAGTTGCAGTTGTCTTTTCTCAACATCATCTTTTAAATTAAAATAAAATTCTTTAATGGTCCAATAAGCTTTATGCTCCAAATCTAATGGTAAACGATAAGTCTTTCCATAAATAGGTCTATATGAGACATTTCTATAAGTGTTTTATAAGCAGTCCTATAAGCCCATAATACAGTGTCTAATTTAATAGCCCAATCAAATTTGTTAGGATTTATAGTTTTTCTCAATTTTTTTTTTTATTTCACCATTAGATAACTTAGCAAGGCCACTCGTTTGGGAATGAAAAGCAGTGGAGATCCTATGTCAAATATCAAAATTTTCCATTAAGTTTTCAATTATTTTATTTCTAAAATGATATCCCCAGTTAGTAATAATTTCTCTTGGCATTTCATACCTAGAATAAATATTTTTCATAAGAAATTTTGAAACACTTTGAGCATCACATCATGGTAAATCTACCACCTCAATCTATTTTGAAAATTAATCTACTGTAATTAATTTATATAAATTCTCAAACGTGGGCACAAACGGTACTGTAAAATCTAATCACCATACATCAAAAAATTCAACTTCAGATAAAAATGTAAAGACATTTCATTTCTCTTCAAAATATTACCTACTCGCTGACATTGATCACATGTTCTTACATACATATTAGCATCCCTACCTAGAGTAAGTCAATAAACTCCCGATTATAAAACTTTGTGAGAAGTTCGATCAATTTTGAAATGTCCAACAAAATCTGAATCATGACTTTTTGAATAATTTGTTGGGTTTCATCATAAGGTACACATCTCTGAATAACTTTATCTTTGCATTACTTATATAAATAAAGATCATCCCTGAAGTAAACCTTTGCATCGTGAATAAATTTTCTTTGTTATTGAGGTGTTAATTCATACGGTACAAGATCATTGACAATGTATTTAACAAAGTTCACATACCAAGGCGTTTTCCTTTCATTAACAATAAATAATTTTTCAACCATAAAATCTTCATTAATTTCACTGTCAAGGTTAATTGATTGTTTCTGTTCCAGTCTAGATAAAAGATCAGCTATTTGATTATCAGTTTCTTTTCTATCTACTACTACAAAGTCAAATTATTACATTAGAAGGATCCATCTGATTAATGTTGGCTTCACATCTTTCTTTTGCATTAAATACTTTATAGCAGAATGATCCGCATGAACAATATATTTAGTTCCAATGAGATATGATTTGAATTTATCAAAAAAATAAATAATTTCTAATAATTATTTTTCAGCAGTAGTATAATTAATTTAAGAATCATTAACAGTTTTACTTGCATAATATATAACCTTAACTTTTTTGTCATATCATTGTCCTAAAACCATTCCAATTGTATAATCACTAGCATCGCACATTAATTCAAATGGTTTCTCCCAATCAGGTAAAACAATTATACGTGCAGTGACTAATTTTTCCTGTAATAATTCAAAAGCATTCAGGCATTCTAGATTAAAAATCAAAATTTACATCTTTTTCTAAAATTTGGCATAGAGGCTTAGTAATTTTGAAAAAATCGTCAATGTATCGCCTGTAGAAACCAGCATGTCCTAAAAAACATCTAACCCCTCTCACAACATTTGGTGGAGATAGTTTAGAAATAACTTGAATTTTTTTCCGAATCTACTTCCATGTCATTTTTAGATATTTTATGTCTAAGTACTATTCCTCCAGCAACCACAAATTGATATTTTTTCCAATTCAATACTAAATTTGTCTCTTCACATCATTCTAAAACTTTTTTTAAATGATTTAAACATGATTCAAACAAGATTCTGAACACTAAAAAGTCATCCATAATAACTTCTGTCTATTTTTCAATCAAATCGTAGAAAATTGACTTCATACACCTTTGAAATGTTGCAGACGCATTACATAAACCAAAGGACATTTGTCTAAAAGCAAAAGTGTCACAAGAACAAGTAAATGTTGTCTTCTCTTGATCCTCAGAAGTAATAAGAATCAGGTGATAGCTAGTATATTCATCCAGAAAATAGAAATATTTATGCCTAGTAAGTTTATCCAACATTTGATCCAGAAAAAGTAGAGGAAAATGATCATTCCTAGTGGTTGACTTTAATTTTCTATTGTTAGTATAAATTCGCCAACTAATGACTTGTCGTGTTGATATTGGTTCATTCTTCTCATCTACAACAACAATCACACCTCCTTTTTGTAGGAACACCATGAATTGGACTAACCCAACCACTATTTGAAAAAGGATAAATAATTCCAGCATCTAACAATTTTAAGATTTCTTTCTTTACCACTTCTTTCATAATTGGATTTAATCACTTTTAACAACTAACTCTAGCTTTATGATGTTTCTCTAATAAAATTCTATGCATATAAATTGAAAGACTGATTCATTTGATATAAGTTATCATCTATCCAAAAGCTTTCTTATATCTCCTTAAAGTTTCCAATAATTTTTTGTTATTACAGTTCAATTAACGTTGACGATACATTAACAGGTAATGCAGACCAATCTCCTAAAAATGTATACTTTAAATGTGGAGGGAGTATCTTCACCTCATGTTCAGGTGGTTTTTCGATTTAAGGACTAAGATTCTTACTATTCTTCGTAGTGTCTAACATTTCAAACCTTTCTTGAACAAAATCTAAATCCTCATTACTCACTTTAATAGATTCATCTTGCATCTTATCCTCATCTTCATGCTCCAAATATTCTTGTTCAATTCTTTCATCCAAATTTTCAGTAAAATAATCATTACTTAAATAATCACTAATCTCCATTCTGAAGTATTCATCATCTTTTCATTTTGTTGGGTATTTCATTTACATTGACTCTGTGATTAATTCACCTTTCTGCAAGTCTATTAAAGCTTTTCTCGTAGCGAGAAAAGGTCTTCCTAAAATAATTTGAATTTCTTTAACTTCCACCTATCTATCACGATAAAATCTACAGGAAAGATAAATTTAATCACTTTAACTAATACAGCATCTATAACTCCTTTAGGGTAGGTGATTGAACGATCAAATAACTGAAGAGTTACGGTCATAGGGGAAATCTCTCATAAATCTAATCTTCTAAACTGGATAAAGGCATTAGATTAATACTAGCTCCCAAATCACATAAAACTCTTCCATAAAATCTTCCTCCTATAGCACAAGGAATAGTAAAGCTACTAGGATCTTTATATTTTCAAGAAGCTTTTTCTAAGATATTACACAACACTCCTATCTTAATGTAATAGTCTTATTATCAGTAAAATTCTACTTCTTATTAAGTATATTCTTCATAAACTTCACATAGTTAGGCATTTGTTCAAAGGCCTCAACAAATGGAATATTTATGATTGATTTCTTAAGTACTTCCAAAAATTTTCAAAATTTTTTATCCAAATTTTGTTATCTCAATCTTTGAGGAAATAGAGGTGGTGGTTTTTGTATAGTAATTTTCATTGGTTCAATAAGGTACTCTGATTCACGATGAATATCTTCTTCAGACTTCTCAAATTCCTCCCTTTCTTTCTTAATTTCAATTTCTTTTTCAAATTTTGTTTCAAATTTTGTTTCAAATTTTCTTTCACTTCTTAGTTGAATAGCTTTAATTTTTTCTTTATTTTGGTACATTGGATTACTCTCAACATTTATAGGAAGTGTTCTTGAAGGTCCACTTCTAAGCGCAATAGAAATATGCCCCATTTAATTTTTTATATTTGTAAGTGCAGCTCCTTGACTTTGTAATTAATTTCCCATGTTTATTATGAATTCTTCCATAGAAAAATTCTTCTTCCTATATATTGGATCACTATTAAAACCTAAAGGATAATAGGACCTATGGTTAAAATTACCCTAGTTGTTTAAATTATTATTCCAAACTGGATTATAACAATTTGAATAAGTATTATTACTTCTATTATTTAATGCATTCAAAGTCTCATATGATGGTTGAAAGTCTATTATTTGTCTTAATGAATTTTCCTCAATCACAGAAAGTGTTTAAGAATAGTTCATTCTTAATTGATCTATTTTCTTTGAAAAAGCAGAAATTTGAGCAGTCATAATAGACATAACATCAGAATCATGAACATTAGCTACTCTTTTAGGACTTAGCCTTTGCAGAAGGCGATTAAAAATTTTTAGTAGTCATCTATTCAATTAAAGATTATGCTTCATTGAATGGATTTGACATTAATGAACCACCACCAGTAAGAATAATAGATCTAAGAGATCCCACTACTCCATTATAGAATGTTTGAATTATAAACCGATCAGGTACAAAATAGTGTGGACGCTTTCTAAGGAGATCTTTAAATCTTTCACAGGCTTCATAAATTGATTCCCCTTCAAACTGACAAAAAGATGTAATATTGTTTCTAAGTTTAGAATTTTTAAATGATGGAAAATATTTTGCTAAGAATTTCTTAGATAAATCTCCCCAGTTTTTGATATATATAGGTATTATTGAGTTTAACCATGCCTTAGCTTTATCCCTTAATGAAAAAGGAAAAAGTTTAAGTTTGACAGCATCATCTGACACCCCGTCTTATTTAAAAGTAGCACATAATTCTAGAAAACAAGCAAGATAAAAATTAGGATCTTCAAATGGTGTACCCCCAAATAGTTTATTTTGTACCATTTGGATCATAACCAGTTTAAGTTCAAATGAACTTGCTACTACATCAGAAGTATGAATGCTCAAATGAATTTCATCTGTTGTAGGGTTAGCGTAATCTCTTAAAGGACTTTATTGATGTTCCATTTTGTTCAAATTTTTACTTTCTTTATGTTGTTTTTGAATTTTTCTTACAATTCTCTTTAATTTAGAATAAAAAATTATTAATCCTTGAGATCCTAACTACACATACACATTAAAAATCACAAATAATAATAATACTTTTTTATTTTTAAAACTAATTACTCACACATAATAATTTTAATAGTTCATTTATAGTCTCTAAAAATTTTAATTATAGTTTTTCCATTGCTCCCTAACAACGACGCCAAAAAATTGATGTAGATCCTAGCAATTGCAGTTGTTCTGTATAATCAGAGTCAAAACTAAATGCTATATTTGGTAATAAAATTACTTTTTATGATCCAAAATATGTTTCCAATATTAAATATTCACTAGGTCATAAATGCAAGCATACGTATCGCTCAAGTAATATAGGGAAATAATGGAGTCCTAAGTATTGATCCCACATGAAGAAGTTAAAATTCTACTAATACTCAAAAGACTTTAAAAGAAAGTATGAAAACTACAGAAATTATTAGTAACAAAGCAAAAGATAAGTTTTGTAATGCAAGACTAACATAACTAAATTTTCTATGCTATTTTTAAAATTCAAATTTAAATCTACTGTAAGAAAGAAATTTTTTTCTAACTAAGGTTTCAAATTTAAGAAAGTATCTTTCCCATTTACAATAAGGTTATAGCTAGTGAAAAATCAAACTTTATTATTGATTGCATGTGACAAAGAAGAGAAATAATATCCTCTAATCCTCTTTACAAGAAACAAAAGACATTGGCAAATTCAGATGTTTAGAATCTAAATCCGTGGTTAGGCTGGGAAGATACAAGCAGTCGCACTTGAGTTCCCACTTCCCCTCACATGAGGGCTAACAATCTCGCTTTAGTTTCTACACACCTAAATCGAATTGGGGATTTTTATCTGGGACTCTAAAATCACCAATTCTACACCAATCAAAGAATATTTCACCATTTATTTGCACTTAACCTGATGGACTTTACTATCATCCATGACATTAAATGTGATTCGTACTTAAATGTTGAAAGAATAGCTCTACGTGCTCATTTGTTTTAGCAAAAATTTTAACAAAATCAATTGAGCAAATTGAAAATTAAATTAAGTTCAATATTTGAGTGATCACAATTAAGAAATTAAGAACATATTCAAAACATTTATTGATTCTTCACATTACAATATCTTATTGTAAAGGGAAAGACAAAGCAACTACTCATAATTTATGAAGAATACATAACAAAACATGGATTTATATATATAAAAATAAGCTTACACAACACTAAAGTAAAGTAAAACAACTTATCTTACTCTCCTCCACAAGAAAATCCATTGAAGTTCTTCTGAATCACTTCCTTCTACTTACAATAGTATGCGCCCTTATTTAAGGATTGGAATGAAGAAAAAATCTCTCACTCTTCCTCTCCTTTTAGAACTCTTAGAGAATAATCTATCTAAATCTCCCAATTTCTCTTCTTGCTTCCTTCCTCTTTTTTATTTAAAATGATGTTAAATAATGCGTGGCCAAAATTCCAAAAGTCTTCATAGGCATCCCTTCAAAAGCTGCCCAATTCAATGCATTTTAGTGAATAACCGTCCTAGCGTCGTTTGGCACTGCTCTTGTGTTGTAATGGCACCAATCACATTGTTCCAATGATTTGGGGGTCGTTTGGCGCCTATTCTGGCGTCGTTCGGTGCTAGTGCAAATTTTCACACCTTTCGCTCCAAATTTCATCTTTTTTTGCTCCTTTTAAGCCTAAATGCCTAATTTGAATATATCTACATAAAAATATGAAAATGCCCTTCTTTAAAGTGCAATATCATCAAAAATCACCAAATATAAGAATTAAAAGTATATGAAAAATTTAAAATCTTTTTGATGTATGAGTCACAACAAATGAACGCACAGAGCATCTCAACACTTGATCATAAAACTGGGGCATGGAATTTTTTTGGAGTCTTGAGTCAATTATCTGAGGTGGTTACTTATCTCATAGCGACAAATCTCTACAAAATGGTACCAAAAGATCCCCTTTAGAGGAACTAAGATCAACTACCCCTTGAGGCGTAGATCAATTAAACATAATTTTAGGTTAGTTTATGTAAAACTTAGGTCCGCCATCGAATTGACACCTAAGAAACAGCACAGTGTTTGAGAACACAAAATTAAAGCAAAAAAATGATGAAATTAAATTAATGTGTTGTCACATTTGAGTTATACAATCGTTCGTTACAAAAATCATCATATATATCATATTGAATAAAAGAAAAGAAATGAATTCAGGTTTAAGGATCTTCTGGCCAAGTTTTAGTTTAACTTCCAAATGCCACGTTATTTTTCTTAGATTCATCCCACTATTCAGACATAGATGGAGGATCAAAAAGTTTTTTAAACTCATTTATTTTGAAATACAAGGAGTTGACCATCCCCATTTTGATGAATTGATCAACCACAATCCTTCTTTCTCTATCTAGATACTTGACCTGAATATCCAAGAGTTTCTCATCCATCCTCATGGTAGATATCTGCTCTGTTAAATCAGTATTCTCCTCTTTGACAATGGATAACCACTCCATCACTTCTCCAGCTTTGACCTATCATCCTTCAAGTTGGCCTCAACCTCGACCACCATCATTATTTTCAACTCTGCCCACTCTTGATATTCTATGACCTTTTCCTTATACTTGAAAACCCTCTCCCTAATTTTCAGGTAGATTGAAGTTTAGCGATGAGTTAAAGTGAGGCCAAGGAGCTTGAAATAATGTATCAGATGACACAACTCAAGTAGGTGGATGCTACCAACTTGATTTTACAAGTCAACTGACCATAAGATGGCTGTGATGGTAGATGCATATTCAAATGACTCAGAATTCAAAGAGCACCATTCTCTCTGAGTGTTTACTAGAATGAAATTGGAATTCAAATTTATAAAAATCTTTAGCTTCTTCCTTTGTAGAGGGATCCAGTGATCTTTAACCCCCTTTCTATTCCTTAGCTATGTGTGAAGAAAAGGTTTAGACATGGAAGCCACTTCTTTGCCTTACCTCTTCTCGACTTCCTTAGCTGACTCACAAATGTTATCAAGAATGCTCTCTACATCTTCATGTTGGGTTTCTCTTCTGCTTTCTTAGTTGGGGCTATGGATGATTGAAGAAGTTGATAGCTTTCCTCACCTCACTCTAAAAAAGGAATGAAGCCCAAAGTTACGGTTGAGAACCCTCCTACTTACAGGGATGCTCGGAAGATCCCCAATCTTTGATTGGAAGAAAGGAGTAAGCTCGTCTCTTAAACCACCTCAATTTAATAAATTGGGGTTCCTTTCAATTAAAAATAATTCACCAGTAACTTTATTAGTCACTGAAGTTTTTGAGACCGAGTGAATAAGTTCCAAACCTGGAATCCGACCCAATAATCAGCCACCTTAATTTATTTCCTCATTTATTACTCATGCATAAGAGCCAACCACACTCTCTCTTTACCTCAGCCCCTTCTTTGAGATCCAGGTAGCCTTATCGAATTGACTCTGCTCCTTTACCACATACAAGGCAGACCAATGCTTATGTGTGGTTGTGTCATACTCACAATGGTTTAACACCCATTTAATGATTATTAGGTTGATAGTTCAGTGTATAAACAACCGCTTACCAAATATCATTGACTCTAATGAATTAGTTCAAGAAGTAACCCCCGTCTTCTTCTTTAAAGGGCCACCACTTACCCTAATTGAGATGCCCGAAAATTCACAACAATTGATCCCTATTTGATATAGTTGTGCAGAATATATAAAGTTGACTCCGCTATGTTACGGTGACAAAAACTTGATGCTCTAAATATAATAAAAAATTTAAGCAATTAATGATTGGATTCTACGCAAATATACGTATCATTATCAATTAATAAAGGACTTTCTATTGTAAGTCTCAAATATTGATCCCACAGGGAATGTTTAAATTTGAGATGATAAGTTTATTAGGAAATTCATAGAAAGTAAAATGAAATTATTGTCCCTAATTCTGAATGCAGAAATATTATCACAACTAAATTATTTAACTATTAGTAAAACTAAAATGCAAAGTTTAAACACTAACTACTAAATTATTAACTATGTTATGTGATGAAGATTTCTTATGTGAAAAAGCATCTTTCCCACTACAATGAGATTTTGGTAAAATGAGATAAGATAAATGGTTTAATATGTATTGTGCGAAATAGGAGTAGTTTCAACTCTCTACCCTGATATAGCATTATAGAAAATCATTGGCTAATCTCAGGTTTAGTCCCTAAATCCATGGTTAGGCTAGTAGGATACTGGCTCCCACTCCAGAGCTCCCACTTCCCTTCACTTGAAGGCTAACACTCGCTTTAGTTTTTAAACACTAAGACCGAATTGGGATTTTAGTCTGTCACCCTAAAATCTCCAATTCTACACCCAATAATGTATATTTCCCTATTTATTTGCACTTAATTCCATGAACAAAATACTCTTTCATGGAATCAAATGTCATCCTCGCTCTATTATAGAACTCATACTCCGTTTCCCAGATCAAAAAATAAAACATCCATGTTATCTCTTCATTTCACCATATCTCAGAGAAGGGAGAAAGATAAAGGAAACTACTCAGAGTTCATGAGAAAGATACAACAAAAAAAAATTTCATATGTAAAAGAAAGTTCATACAACACTAATAAACAAAAAATACTTATCTGAAACTCTTTCTCAAAGCAAATCCCTTGCACCCTCTCTTAGGAAATGTAGGAAGAAGAAATCTCTCACTTTTCTCCTTCTCCAACACTCTTAGAGAAGAATTCACACTAAATCTCACCATAAAAACTCTAAAATCTTAAATAAAACTCATTAATAGACTCCTGAATGATGATGGAATACAGATGGATAAACTGTATGGATGCGAGGTGTGGCAAAAAAAGCAAGGAGGAATGTGGAGGAGCCCCTTTTCAGGTCAATTTTTGCCCCAAATATAGCCTAGAGTCGGTTCTACAGTAGGTGCATCCAAAAACTCTTCAAAAAGCGTCCAAATTCATCAAATCTTCTAGAAATTGGGGCTAAATTGACATTGGTACCGTCGGTGCCCCTTACGGCATCGTCGGTGCTAGTAGTCTAAAATTAATTCTTCTATTCTTTTCAAACGACGTCGTTGGTGCCCAGTCTAGCGTTGTCGATGCTGAACAAATCTATAACTTCTCCATTTGACTCCAAATTTCATTCTTTTTACTCCATTTTGACTACATATCAACAACCTGCAAGAAAACATAAAAATATCTTCCATTAAAGTGCAATATCACCAAAAATGAGTAAAAAATATGGGTCTAAAAATGCATATATTTTTGGTGTATCAAAATCCCCCAAACTTACATGTTACTTGTCTTCAAGTAACTCCTCTACTACATAAAAATATGACTTATGGTAAAGAATTTAACTTCTAGATTTTCATATTTTAGTCCACTGAAGTATAATTTAAGAAAAATTTAAAACAAGTCCACTTAATACTAAAGGTATAAGAAATCTAGTAGTCAAATCTAAGATTTTTTATTCTATATTCTTTTCAATAAAAATGGCAAATCATTCATATTAAAGCCACTTAGAATATCCATATGTAAAAGAACTTCATAAAACTTTACTATTAAATAAGTTAATACTCAACTATAAGTTTAGAAAATGTCGCCAAGTCATCTTCTTTAAGTTGATTCAAGTGAAGCCATTTATTAATTAGGCATCTCCTCAAGCTTCTCCCCACATTATATTTTTCTTTTCTTTTCTTTTCAAGATCTTTTTCAATCCTTTTTCTTTTTTTTTTTTCTTTCCTTTTCTTTTCTTTTCTCTTTTTCTTTTTTTTAAATGAGGATTATTATATCTGGATAGCCTTTAATGATTTTGAACTTCACTATCCTCTTCTTAAAGTCAAAAACTTTTCACAATCCTTCACTTAAAAAATTTATATTGGCTTAAAAATTTTATAAAGATTAATTTTTTTCTCTTAACATGAATCTCTAAGATGTTTAATGCTTCAGAAATACAAATTTCCTTACTTAAAATAGAAAAACTTAGTCTTATTTTCTTATACCGAATATCTTAATCTTTAAAATTAACCTTAATTATTGAAAATTTTTACTTAAGCTTACTATATATTTAGAAACTACTATTTACTTAAGCTTACTATATATTTAGAAACATAAATATAGTTATCTATAGTTAACCTCTAATACCAAATGTCATGTTAAATTTAAAATTTTTGAAAATAAAGCTAAGTAAGGAAAAATAAAATTAAGTTGTTTTTACTATTAAAAAGGATTTTTTCTTTCCCTCCAAACTTAAAATTTTTTTAAAAGATTTAGCATGAAGAACTGAAAAATAAAGGGTAAAAGAAAACATTGAATACATAAAGAAAAGATGTATATGTGAAGGTTCTGATTTGAAACTTATCACTGAAATATTGTAGGTGCTAATATGAAAAGCTACAAAACATAAAACAATTAAATTGCACATAATACATATAAAATCAGTTGAGAAAGAGTTAATTACAATATATTTAACAAAATACTAAAACTAACAATAGAACTAAACTGAATTTCAGATAACAAACAATTTTACAATCT
>NW_018231200.1:73149-97447 GCF_001263595.1 Phalaenopsis equestris | reverse complement strand
TTTCACAATCTAACCACAAACAGTCTCAAAACATAACAAAAACAAACAACAAAATAACAAAGTACAATCAAACTTAAACTAAAAGAAAAAAAATCAAACTAACGTATCACCAATCATCGTCTTCTTCTTCTTCTTCTTCCACATTCAAATTCTGTTTTTGATATGGAGTAAAGACAGGGTGAGTAGGAAACTGAACTGAATGATCACCCTTCATGTATATGACCATCGCATCATCGTAAAAAGCATCGTATTCAAACTTTTGTCTTATAAAATCATCAGTGTGATCATTTCTGGCGTCCATGTTTTTCATTTTATGATCCATTCTCAAGCTATCTCCCTACTGGATTATCATTTATTCCAAAAGTTCTTGGTTGGTAGGGTCATTAGAAGTAGGGGTCCTCAAAGTAGAAGGAACATCTCTAGTTTTACTTCATGATCTCCATTCAACATGAGATTCATATGTATTAATATTGGCTGGCTCAAAAGGTTTTAGAGGCTCAATCCTCTCTTTCTCTAGTATAAAATCAACTCCTGCCTATTCACAGAGTGTGAAGATAAGTGCAGGGTGTTCCAATCCATCAGTGGTTTTGTCTAAAAGCAATAGATCGAGTGTTCATATAAATAATAGAGCCAACATTTATTCTCATCACTTGTTGGATATAGAAGTTTAGGATGGCTCTATCCTTTGTAACCTCACTATGATGATTTGTTGGTATCATTCTTCCAGAAATAAAATAGTGTCAGGCCTTAGATACGACATTAAGCATAAGAAGAGGAAATTTTACTTTAACTCCATTCTTCACTTTCCAGGTTTCTCTTCCATCAGTAAGAAAAGAAATAACCTCATCTGAAGCCTCATTCCTAGAACAAAGCAATTTATACTAGCAACTGTAAACATCTTCCAACTGATAAAACTCACTAATTTTTCTTGGAGAAAACTCCACCTTTTTCCTACAAGAAAAAAAACAAAATCATCAGAAGTCTCTTTAAAATTTGCATAGAATTCCATTACTACTCTAATAATCACATCGACAATAAAATAACAAAAAATTTCTCACTACCGAGCATTGATTAATCGCTCGACTTCTCCACCCAAATTTTTAAATCCACGATCCAAAATCGCTTTTTTATTTTCAAGTAGACTATGGAAACGAGCACTAGCTTTGAAGCTAACAAATTTTTTTTCATCATCGTCCACTTTTCTCTTTTCTTTGCTCATTCTAGGTGCCTTGGTAAATCTATGAAATTTTGATAAAAATCAAAATAAATCCAAAATTCTGAAAATCACAATGTAAAACGTTTTTAAACTCAAATCTACTAAGTAAGAGTTCTTCACCAAAGGAATTTCTCAAAATCTCTCAAAATATTCCAAAATTTTTGGATCTCGGTAATGTGAGATAAATCTTTGGTGAAAATAAAAAAAATTTAGTTTAAAGTATAGGTTTTAGTTCAAAGTATAGCTCTTACCTAGAGAAGATGAATTTTGAAGTTCCTTTGCCTTGAAATTGCCCCAAATTTGAGCAAATATGAGCCCTAGGTGCAAAAACTGGAGGTTGAAGGTGATTCAAATGATAAAAATGTAGTTTTACAGTGTAAATCATGAATTTTAAGGGGGTTTAGGCTATTCTCGGGTCGAGGGCAACGTTGGCGCCCATGCCAACACCGTCGGTGCTGAAGTCCTAAAATTAATTTTTTTAAAAATTCCATTTTTCGATTTTTTTCAATTTTCAATTTCCTTTTAATTTTCTCTAAAGTCTTTTTAGTATTTTTAAACACCAATTTTTATCTAACAATAATTCAAAAATAATCATTTTCACAAACGACACCAAACTAACTTTTGTATATGCAAATATACTTTACAAATACATTTTTCTAATCACACTTTCATGTATTTAAACAAACTAAATTATAAATCAGCATTGAAATCAAGCCACAACACTAATCGCTGACAAAAAAATAATCACATAATCAAGTCCATAATTCTAAAGCAAAGCAAACTAAATCAAATCCACACAATTACATTATATACACAAGTATTTTAAACTAAAGGAGAGTCCAAATTCTTTAATTATTCTACCTCTTCTTCACTGCTTTCTCCTCCGCTAATCTCTCCCATGGACTGGTAATGAATGTACAGGTTATAGAAGGTTTGGAATGGGAATTGACCAGTTAAATTTTCTTTGATCCATCCTTTTTCCTTGATCATCCGCGCTAATCTTGCTTTAAATAACTATCATCAATAGGAATCCTGGGCTCCCAAGGTAACAAAACTTTTTCCCAAATTTCATATGGAACTTAAGATTGACTGCAAAGTAGGAAAATTGTGGAAGGATGGCCAAGTCCATAAATTGGCCCACTCATAATAATACACATAACAGATTTAAAAAAGATAGATCCTACATCAATGGGAATGCAATAGTTTAAAATAACACTTTCTTTGGTGACTTTATTAATTTTCATAGCAGGGGGTAATTTGACAGAAATGAAGAAATGCCAGTGTTTCGATATTAGATTAAGTAATGAAGCAGAGAAACTAACATATCCCTCATCTCGCACTTCCCAAATATCACTTTTATCCGTCAGAAATTTAAAGACATCTTGCATCAAATCTCTCGTAGGGATAAAATTTGTATAATGAGAGATTGGAATATTTTCTATCATATACAACTCATTAATTCATGCTAGAGTAAATGACACAACCTTACCTTGTATGAAGACAACTCCTTGGGTAATTCAATGTAAGTTAGCATAGAATTCCTTCACCACTCGTACCCACTCGTACAAAAACTGCAGCGGTAGTGTAGCACAGAACTTCCCATCGTCTTTGTATAATAATTTTATCAAGCATAGAACATAGATTAATCAATCCATGATTAATAAAGCGTCTCTCCTTGATCAATCATTTCTTCATAATAACCTTGTTGTATAATCTCTGTGCATCAAAAATTGATAAATTTTCTTCTAATGAAAACTCCATACGTGGAAGTATTTCTAGAATTTGAAGCCATGGAATTCGAAAATAGGAAGTTTCTGGGCGTCCAAGGCAGTTTTTAGGACTTTAAAACACCTCTCAGAGGTTATTACATAAAAAAATCCTGCCAAAATCTGCCAAATTCATCCCAAACCGTCAAATTGCTATCGGCACCGTCGGCTCTCCAGAAGGCGCTGTCGGCGTCAAAGGTCATGTAAATTGCCGCCGTCAGCGCCAGAGGCTAGAAGTACTTCTTTTAATTTTTTTCTTCAATTCAATTCCAAATTTTCCTCCAATAACATCTCTAAAAAGAGTAGGCCAACATAATCCATGTTACAAAATTTTATATGCAGTTCTATTTGTCCCAAAATGTTCTCCAAATTCAGAATCATGACATCTTTCAATTATTTGTTGAGTTTCTTCATAAGACACACACCTTCTAAAAATTATATGTTTACCCTATTTACGTAGATATGGGTCATCCCAAAAAGAGAATTTTTATCATAAATGAATTTCTTTAATTATGGATTTTTAATATTAGGTGGTAGAATATCACTTACAATATAGTTTATTATGTCTGCATACCACGGTACATTAATTTCATTAATACTATATATATGTTCATCACAAAAATTTTCTAAAATTTCATTTGCAAAATTAATTAATATTTATATTTCTAGTCTAAACAAATGATCAGCTATTTGATTATCATTTCCCATTCTATCAACTACGGTAAAATCAAACTCTTGAAATAGAAGTATACATCTAATTAATCTTGGTTAAGCATCCTTCTTTTGCATCTAGTATTAAATAACAGAGTGATATGTATGCACTATACATTTAGTTCCAATTACGTAAGGTCTAAATTTATTAAAGGCATAAATAATAGCTAATTACTTTCTTTCAGTAGTAGTGTAATTAATTTGAATATCATTTAGAGTTTTACTAGCATAATATATCACTTGAAAAACTTTATTGTTCATTTATCCTAAAACATCCCTAATAGCATAATCACTAGCATCGCACATTATTCCAAAGGATTTTTCCAAATCAGGCGATTCAAATGTTTTCATGCATTCCTTATTAAAATCAAATTTTGTATCTTTTTCTAAAGGTTTACATAATGACTTAATTATTTTCAAAAAAAAATTTATGTAACGCCTATAGAAACTAACATATCCTAGAAAACTTCTTACCCCTCTAACTGTAGTAGGAGGTTGTAATTTTTCAATAACTTGAATTTTGGCAGGATCTACTTCCATGTCATTTTCAGAAATTTTATGCCCCAGTACAATTCTTCTTGCAACCATAAATTACTATTTTTCTCAATTTAGTACTAGGTTGATTCTTTCACATACTTCCAGAAATTTTTCTAAATTTTTTAAACATAACTCAAACGAAGTTCCCAATACTAAAATCCCCAATACAAAAAACCAGCCATAAACACTTCCATTCCATGTTCAATAAAATTGCTAAAATTTCACATCAGACATCTTTGAAATGTTGCAGGTGCATTGCATAGTTCAAAAGGCATTTTACGAAAAGAAAATGTTTTTCCATATGGGCTTGTAATCGTTGTTATCTCTTGATCCTCTAGAGCAATTGGAATTTAGTGATAACCGGTATATCCATCTAAAATAAAATAATATTTATTCCCAGCCAATCTATCCAATATTTGGTCTAAAAAGGGTAAAGGAAAGAGATATTTTCTGGTTGTCATATTTAATTTTTTATAGTCAATACAAATTTGCCAATCAATCACTTGTCTTATTGGAATTAATTCATTTTTCTCATTTTCTTCAATGCTCACTCCTCCTTTCTTTAGAACACAATGAATTGGACTTACCCAAGCACTGTCTGAAATAAGATATATAATTCCAGCATCATACCATTCTAAAATTTCTTTTTTAGTAACTTCTTTCATTATTGGGTTTAATCTCCTCTGAGGATCAGCTTTAGGTTCGTATTATTAATCTAATAGAATTCTGTGGATACAAATAGATTGACTAATTTTTTTATTATCTGCTAAAGTCCATCCAAAAGCCATTTTATATCTTTTCAACATCTCTATTAACTTTTGTTCTTGAATTTCAATTAACTCAGAAGATACAATAATAGACAATGTAGATTACTCTCCTACAAATACATATTTTAAATGGGCAGGCAATATTTTATGTTCAAGTTCAGGTAGTTTAAAACTTGAAGGAATAAGATTTTTATAATCATTTTCCAACAAGTCTAAAGTTTCAAAATTGCCCTAAATATAATCAAAATCTTCTTCTTTTATCTAATACTTATTTTCAAAAAATTCTCCTTGCCTTAATTTGTCTTCAAACTCATTCTTAAATTGCTCATTACTCAGATAGTCAGTTACTTCTATCTTGAAACATTCATTATCTTTTCTATTGCAGGATATTTCAAAGCTTTTTCTTATATTAAATGTTACTTCTTGATCATTAACTCTCATTATTAATTTTCCTTTTTTCACATCTATCACAGCTCTCCCTGTTGCAAGAAATAGTCTTTGCGAAATAAAAGGAATTTCTTTATCTTCCTCCATATCCAATACTATAAAGTCTACAGTGAAAATAACACATCTTCTATAACTCCTTTTGGATAAGTTATTGATCGAACATCTAACTGAAGAGTTACAGTAGTAGGGGAAATCTCTCCCAAATCAAATTGTTTAAAAATAGATAAAGACATAAGATTGATACTCACTCCTAAATCATATAAGGCTTTTCCAAATAACTTTTTACCAATAGCACAAGGTATAGTAAAACTACAAGGATCTTTTAAAATTTCAGGAAGCTTTTTCTGAATAATAGCGCTACACTCTTCACTGAGTGCAACGGTCTTGTCATCTGTAAAATTCTTTTTCTTGTTTAGTATATCCTTCATAAATTTAACATAACTTTGCATTTGTTCCAATAATTCAACAAAAGGAATGTTTATTGTTAACTTCTTAAGGATCTCAAAATAATTTATAAATTATTTATCTTTTTTTTTGTTTCAGTCTTTGAGGAAACGGAGGTAAAGGTTTCTCTAAAGGACTTTGTGTTTTTTCATTTTCATTTTAGTCACTTTCCATTTCTTCCTTCTCGTCATCAACTTCAATTTCTCTTTGGATCCTTGTTTCAACTTCTTTTTCACTTCGTAATTGAATAGCTTTAATTTGCACCTTATTTTGATCTTTTGGATTAACTTCCACTATACTTGAAAAAATTCCTGAAGGTCTATTACTAAGTGTAGTAGCAATATATCCTAATTGATTTTCAATTTTTCTAATAGAAACCCCTTGATTTTGTATTTGATTTCTCTTATTCAACATTACTTCTTCCATTATCAACTTCTTTTCCTTAACTTGTGGGTTAGGGTTAGAGTTAAATCTAGGAGGATAATAAGGTGGATAATTAGGATTTCCTTGGTTATTCAAATTTCCGGAAGGATTCATCAAATTGTTATAATTATTCCAACTAAAATTAGGGGGATTTTTCTATCCAGGGTTCTAATAATTAGAATAGAGATTGTTATTTCGATTATTTATAGCATTTAAAGTTTCATAAGATGATTGAGTATCAATTATCTCCCCTAGTGAATTTTCTTCTAATACTGAGGGTATTTGAGAATAGTTCACTCCAATTTGATTAATCTCTTTTGAAATAGCAACAATTTGAGATGCTAAAATAGACATTGCATCAGAATCATGAATGCTAGCTACTCTACCCTTTCAAATGGCCATTCTAAAATATTAGTAGCAATTTCTTCGATTAAATAATATTCTTAATCAAAAGGTTTTGACATAAGTGATCCACCCGCAGCAGCATCTATAATAGATCTAAGTGATCCCAATAATCCATTTTAAAAAGTTTTAATTATTAACCAATCTGGTAAAACATGGTGTGGACATTTTCTTAGAAGATCTTTAAATCTTTCCCAAGCTTCATATATTGATTCCCCATCAAACTGAAAAAAAGATGTAATATCATTTCTAAGTTTACCAGTTTTTTAGGATTGAAAATATTTGGCTAAGAATTTTTTTGATAGTTCTACCCAAGATGTGATAGATCTAGGTGCTAATGAATTAACCAATCTTTAGTTTTATCCCTTAATGAAAAAAGAAAAATTCTAAACCTAACAGCATCATTACACACTCTATCATATTTAAAAGTAGCACAAATCTCAAGAAAACTAGCAAGATGTAAGTTAAGATCTTCAATAGTTGTTCCTCCAAACTGATTATTTTATAGCATTTAGATAATAGCAGGTTTAAGCTCAAATTAATTAGCAACAACATCAGGATTTTGAATAGACAAGTGAAGTTCATCTACTGTAGAATTAACTTAATCTTTTAAAAATCTTTGTCGATTTTCATTAATTTGATTATCTGAGTTATTCAACATTTAATTTAAATTTTTAATTTCTTTTTATTGTTTTTGAATTTTTCTAATAGTCTGTTCTAATTCTGAATCGTAAGGTACTAAACGTTGAGATCCAATATTTTGCATAAATAAACATATTAAGCAAAGAAAAATATTTTTAAAATACTATTAAATAAAAATATATTTCTTTTTGGATTTTTTATTTTGGATGTTTTTTTATATTATCTCATATATGCTTATAAATACAGGGATTTAATCTATTTAATTTACGATTACCTTCCCCGGCAACAGCGCCAAAACTTGATCCCGGTTTGATATAGTTGTGCAAAATATATAAAGTTGACTCCGCTATGTTACGGTACCAAAAACATGATGCTCTAAATATAATTAAGAAATTTAAGCAATTAATGATGGAATTCTTTGCAAATATGCGTATCATTATCAAGTAATAAAGGACTTTTATTTTAAGTCTCAATATCGATCCCACGGGGAAGGTTTAAATTTGAGATGATAAATTTATTAGAAAATTCGCAGAAAGTAAAACAAAATTACTGTCACTAATTTTGAATACTGAAATATTACCAAAACTAAATTATTTAACTATTAGCCAAATTGAAATGCAAAGTTTTAACAGTAACTAATAAACTATTAAACTATGTTTATGTGATGAAGATTTATTATGTGAAATGAAATGTAATTCTCCCTTCCCACTACAATGAGGTTTTGGTAAAAATGAAATGAGATAAATGGTTTAATATGTATTGTACCAAATATGAGTAGTTTTAATTCTCCACTTTGATACAGTGTTATAGAAAATCATTGGCTAATCCCAGGTTTAGTCCCTAAATCTGTGGCTCGGCTAGGAGGATAATGGCTCTCACTCCAGAGCTCCCACTTCCCTTCACCTGAAGGCTAACTCTCACTTTAGTTTTTAAACATTAAGAGTGAATTGGGGATTTTAGTTGTCACCCTAAAATCTCTAATTTTACACCCAATATTGTAGATTTCCCTATTTTTTTTAACTTAATTCTATAAATGAAATACTCCTTGATGGAATTAAATGTGATCCTTACTCTGTTGTAGAACTCATACTCCATTTTCCAGATCATATATTTCACAACACATTTTAACAATTCAATTGGCCAGATCATAAATTAAATTAAGTTTGGAGTTGAAAAATCATCATAATTTATTTTAAATTTTAATATTGGCACTTCCATATTACTCTTCATTTCACCATATCTCAGAGTAGGGAGAAAGATAAAGGAAACTACTCAGACTTCATGAAAAAGTTACAATAAAACACAAAGTTTCATATAGAAAAGAAAGTTCATACAATACTAATAAACAAACAACACTTATCTGAAACTTTTTCTCAAAGCAAATCCCTTGTAGCCTCCCCTAGGAAATATAGGAAGAAGAAATCTCTTAGTTTTCTCCTTCTCCAACACTCTTTGAGAATAATTCACACTAAATCTCACCACAAAAACTTAAACTCTTAAAGAAAACTCACTAATAGACTCCTAAATGGTGGTGTGGAATACGATTGGATAAAGTGTGTGCATGCGAGGTGTGGTAAAAAATGGAAGGAGGAATGAGGAGTAGCCCCTTCTTTTGGTCAATTTTGGCCCCAAATATAGCCTAGAGTCGGTTCTCCAATAGATGCATCCAAAAAATCTTCAAAAAAGCATCCAAATTTGTCGAATCTTCTAAAAATGGGGGTTGAACCAAAATTAGCACCATTGGCGCCCGTTCTGGTTTCATCAAAGCCACAAATCTATAATTAATTTTGTTGTTCTCTGTCAAACGACGCTGTCGGCGCCCAGTTTGGCGCCTTCAGCGCTGAACAAATATCTAACTTCTCCATTTTGACTCCAAATTTCATCCTTTTTGCTTCCTTTTTGCTCCAAGTCCTAAATATCAAAAAACTGCAAGAAAACATAAAAATACCTCCAATTAAGGTGCAATATCACCAAAAATGAGTATAAAATATGGGTCTAACAATGCATATATTTTTGGTATATAAATAAGCTCTCAAGAAGCGTAGCTTCAAATCTTTGATTTTGTTTTTCAAGTAAATTATATGAAACTTCTGGGTGTAAAACAAATGTATCAGTCCGGCTTAACCCTAAACGAATGCATATGGGAGAATAACTTCTATGATCATGATACCTCCATCTGACATAAGTAAATCACGTAGGTCATCACTGTCGTAATGAGGTTTGGCTTAGCCTTTTGTGATATGACTCCATAGTGATGGAAGATCTACCAGAGCTCTATACACAATGATAGTCAAAGTTTAAAAAAAAAATTAATCTCACTAAGAGATCAATACGGTGCACAGGAAGTTGATGGCTTGAATACCGTTATCTATTTGATGAAGAACAACATGTTAGTTGTATACAAAGGTGTTGTCCATAAGGTCAACGTCAAATTCAGTCAGGATAGATTTCTCCGTCAAACTCACCAAACCAAACATCTGAGGAGAATATTTAGATGCCATAGAGCAATCAGAAAGATCAAAACAAAAGTAAGAAAAATGATAATTTAAAGATTTTATTGACTCTTCACACAACCCTATATATAAGGTATCGAAGGAAGTCTGTATGCCTCAAAACTATACATCGGGCTACATAAATACATCACATCAGCATGAAAATTAAGGATTCTTGATGATTAAAATTTTTAAAATTATACAAAAATTAGAAATTCATTTATAATAAAAAGTATTGTACAGTGGGCTTGTCCATCGCTTTGAGTAAAACCGAACTTAGACTCATCAAACTCATATAACATAGGTCCACAAAATTATATATTTATTTCTTCTACTCTTTTCCCTGAACATGAGAAATTTTGTGAGAGGCCCAGACTTCAACTAGGTCATCTGAAGACTAGCCACCTCATCTCATAGATTGTCCATCTCGGCATAAAGGGTCACCAACTCCACCCATATCTCTGAAATTGTGCCTTTTATTAAAGGTTTGTAGCAAAAGAAAAAGGTCTATCTTCTTGTTCATACAATAGGCTAAAAGATTGCCTGACTCTTATCGATCATCCATCTCCCTCTTAGCTCTAGCTAGAGGAGGCAGTAGGACAGACTCCACTTCAACCATGGTACTATTAGAATTACCAACAGGTGCCTCTAGTTTGAGAAGTTGAACAACCCTTGTGGGAAAGGATTAAATGGTTTCCACAAACTTATTTAAAACATTAGAGTTGTTTTCATTAGAGTAAGCCGCAGAACTAAAAAAAAACTCAAGTTACATATTATCTGATACAGCTGCAAAATATGAATACTTTTACCAATGGGTTGTGAAACATTGCTCTTAAGATTCTCTCCAATCGAAGGCTGAATCAGAGCACCATCTAGTAGTGGAGCATGACCTTGAACTTTATTTTAGCTAAAGAGATAGTAAATTTTAGTAAAAAAAGCTTGTGCAGTTGTTTCCACTTCCCCTTACCTCAGAGGCAGCAGTTGCACTGGTTCTTGGCTGATTGAGTTGGGAGCCAAGACATACATATCACTGATACACAGTCCCTTTTGGTAACTCACTTCTAGGAGTGGTAGTGAGTGAAAAGACTCTCCAATCTTCTCCATCATTTTTTTCTTCCACATCGGATGCTTTATCAACATGGACCCCTCAGACCTAATCCCTTCCACCGACCCATTGGGGCCATTTATTTTTTTCTCATCTACTCATCTCCTCTCGATTGGTCGACCCTTTTTATCAATTTTTTTCTTCAAAATAGAAAATGAACTTTCTAGTTTTCTTCTCTTTTCACCTCTTAAATGGAAGATCTTTGAAGTGGGAAGGTTGATGGCCTTCATCAGTGCTTGCTCACTCACAAACTTCGTAGCACCCTACATCCTTGTCCACTACTGTACACAACTAAAGGGTAAAAAATTTTTATAAGTGAGGAAACAAAGCATTGATCACACCATATTTATAAAGAAAAAACTGTAAAGAATTTCTGTGATACAACTATTGACAGTGCTTATTATTCATTATGTAAAAAAATATTCATTTAATTATCTTATTCTTATGGAAGTTGTCACTCTCAAAGAAGTATCATAAAAATTATGTACATAAAAAATGTAGCTACATAAATCTCAAAGAGATCCATTGAGACACATAGTGAAAGTAACAAAAGACTAAACAATCCATTATCATTTCACTAGGTTAAATTTCAGGCTAACGGAGTGTTAGTCTCACAAAGGAACACCACGCAACTATAATGGCTTAATCGAAAAAAAAATTTATTCCTAAGAACAAGTATTTTCTAGTGGGGAATCCTTCCATATAGATTCATTGTCCAAAGGCAAGCTACCTATGAGATTACATTACAGTGCCTTTTTGTCTGAGAATCTATCTATATTGATTCATTAACCTTGGGTAGGCTACTTATTAGATTACTGTACTACACCTTCTGGCAGATGAAATGATCAGTCCAAAGGATAATACGGCTTCATAGTAGATTCCCTCTTAATAGAGAGGTAATTTTTACTAGGCATATGCTTTAGCATGATTCAATTAAATTAATGACCTATTAATAGAGAGGTAATTTTTACAAAAAGGACCACTGAAACCATTCCAAGAGAATTGGTGTTATTTGTGACCTATTATATCTCTTCTTTCTGTTATTATTCGTATCCGACCAACTCTCTACTCCTTCGGCATGACCCAAAGGACATTTTAGAATTCAAGAATATATACGTACACTTTACTAGAAATACGTTTTACTAGGGTTCCTTCCCTTCTCAGCGAATCTATGGCGATTCACTTAGTTCCATTTGGTGGATTTACTCGCTTTGGCTTTTTTGGTGTTTTTGCAATATTAATTGGACTTTCATGTTGTTTTGCTATTTTTTTTTTGTGGTTTTGTTGTTTTCCAAGCTCTTGTTTTTATTTTTCTTATTAATTTTCTATCTCCTTGCTTCTATGGCTTCTACTCCTCCTCCCTCGACTGAGTACTTTTGCACATCATTTTTTGTTGAACTGCTTGTAAAAAGGTTGGATTTTGTGGACTCTGTCAAGCATATGGTGATTCCATTTGCATTTGTTAAGAAGGCTAGTAGGAAGGGGGGTAAAGATGCTCTCCTCTTCTCAAATATTGAAGTTCTTACTCAGTTCGACAGGTGCAAGTTTACACTCATTGGAAAATTTTTGCTCGGACATCATAAAATGGAGGTTATTAGAAAAAAAATTAACCATCTCAAATTGATAGAGCAATGCAAGGTGTGTTTCTTTGATGGAAGACATGTGATGAAACAATTAACCAAGGACAAAGACTACGCCAGAATTTTCTCAAGGAAATACCTCAACATTGAAGGACAATCTATGAAATTACTTAAGCGGTCTCCGAAATTTGATCCAAACCAAGAACCACTTACATTATCATTATGGTTTAAGTTACCTAGTTTTAAGCTGAATTTTTTCAACCAACAGGTTTTGTGCTCCATTAGGGCCATACTTGGGAGACCAATAAAATTAGACATACCTACTTACAATCTCATGAGGCCTTCTATTTCTAGGATACTTACGAAAAGAGATATCACTTTACCTGAAGTTGAAGACGTTTGAGTTGACATTGCACACAATGGGTATTGACAAAAAATTATCATGGAACAAAGATAATATTGTTGCACCCATTGTAGGATGTTTGGGCACACACTTAACAAATGTTACTGGATACACCCAAACTTGAGTTCCAACCCTCAGTGCGCCTTGATTTACGCACTGATGTCATTCCTCTCACTACTCAAGAACCATCTATTCCACATGTTGTTATGATGGAAAATGCTAATAGAGAGGATATTGCTATTCATCCAATTGCCTCAAAGGAAAATTCTTCACTCCTTCAGCCCGAACCGCATATTGCTGAAGAAGAGGGTACTTTAATTTTTGAGGTAAAAGAAACTCTAATTATTATGGAATCGATTGAAAGTAGTGAAGTCCTTGTTTTCAAATTTTTCTTATTATTCGTTCTAGTTTAGAATAATGGGGCACTAAATCTTCAAATCTCGAACTACACATGTAAAAGATAAAATTTTAGAAACTAAAACAACTTAAATTACATAAAAATACTTAAAAATTTGGAGTTTTCATGTTTCTTAATCTTTTTGGATTTTTCGCATTTTTATATATTTTTATATTTTTTATTATTTTTGAAATTTAAAAAAATACTAAAATTATTTTTTAATCCTCCCAAAAATAAATCTACAATTCAAATATAATTCTTTAAGTCAACAAGCTCTGTTGCATTCCCCTGTTGCTTTCCCAAACAATCTCAACAAAAACTTGACCCAAACCACAACTACGCAAATTTTATTAACTCCAAAAAAATGCCAAAAACTTGCTAAAAATTATATTTAGCAACTAGTATGAATAAATAAAATGATTTAGAACATATATAATAATTATTCACCCTAGGGATACTACACAATTACACGTATCATTTCAAGTAATATATGATTTTCCTTAAAAACCCTAGTATCGATCCAACAAGGAAAGCATAAATTAACCTCAATTTAAATTATAGATAAATATGATAGGAGAACAATATTAAAATGTTGGTAACAGTTTAAAACTAAATTTAGGTAGAAAATATGAACAAAGTTTAAAAGACTAGCAAATATTAAAAGACTAACAAAGTTTAAAAGACTAATAAAATTTAAAATAGAAGTTGAATGTTATAAAAAGATCTTTCCCCATGCAAAAAGTTGTTAATTAATGTAAGATTTGAATGATAAAAAACATAAATGATGTATTTTTCCAAATAGGAGCATTCTTATTGCTTATCCCCTCTCGGTGCTAGTAAAGAACTTTGGCTAACTTAGAATTTTTCACGAGCTAGTGTAGTAGTGTTGAATAGATACTAGCTTCTCATGTTCAGATTACCCACTATGCCCACTCCATAAGACTATTAGGGACCCTTACAATCCAAACTCTAGACTGAATTAATAAAAGAATCTAGTCTATCACCCTAGAAACATCAATTCTACGCCCATCAAAGTTTATCTCTCTCCCTATTTGCACCCCCCCTCAAGTGATTGTGACGGCTTTGCCTAGGTTGAAATGTTGCATTCACAAGTTGGTGAAATCATACCTCTCTTGGTTCATTATATTTCTCAACAGATTTTAACAATACAAATGGTCATTTTTCAAAGTCAATGAAGAACCGGTGAAAATACCATTACATTATTTAAAAAAAAAATAGAAAGAGATCTTTAAATCATTTTTAAATCATTCTCATTCCACAATTTCCACAATATTAATTCCCATATGCAAGGAGAAAGAAGGGAACTACTAAGAATTCATGCTGATTAAATAAAAACACATGATCTATATTGAAGCCAAGTTTTCCAACAAAAATTTAAACACAAATACAAGATACTTTTCTTTATTTCTTCTCCTTAAGAAAATCTTGAAGTCTCCTTGAAGCAATCACCAAACTCTTACACAAAATAAAGACTCTCACTCACACACACAACACACACACAAAAACCTTCAAGAAGTCTTCTCCAAGCCTTCCAAAAGTCTTTTACAACACACCCCTAAATTTCTCTTTTTCTTCTAAAATTTGACCCTATTAATAAATAACTAAAAATTACCAAGGGTCACTTCAAGCACCCCTTCAAAATTCAGCTAAATTCAATGGATATTCTAGAAAGTTGGTTACTAGCGCAATAGCACTAGCGCGCTCAATCAATGGCGCTTTGATGCCAAGGGTGTTAATATGACACCATACAAAATCTTTCTTTTCTTGTTATATTTCGTCCAAAATTTTCTCTAAATGTCCATTCCATGTACATGAAGCCAAAACATGCAAAATACATTCCTTTAAAGTGCAATATCATAAAATTATGCATAAAATGAGAATGTACACTAAAAATAGCAAATTTTTAATGGATTAGAAGTCGACTGATTCAGCTGAAAAGAGATGCAAAACAAATATGGACGGTCAAGGAGTTTTTTCATGCCCTATCTATAAGAACCAATGATGCAAAAATCTAAGGAGTTCAATTATTGAATCATTCATTAAAGAATAATTGGTATTTAATTTTTGCATTAAATTCTCTTATTCCTACCTAAGATCACTTTCGAGAATTAAAAGAATCAGAGAACAAAAATATGTACTTAAAAAATATTTTAGAGCTGGTCATGAGGAGATATAATGGTCTAAAATGAAGAAAGTACAACAAAAGAGGACCCACCGACAAGTGCATGAGGCCAACTTATCCAATCAGATATAGCCTTTCGAGCTAAAGTCAAAGGCTGAATAATGAAAGAGAAGGACAAAAGGATGATTGATATATCCAAATTCAAACTATTTGGTCTAAAACAAGACAAATAAGCATCTGAACCAACCAATATAAGAAAGCTGATCAAAGGCACAACCTACTTTTTGGTAGATTAGAACTGAAGAAAGACCTAGTTTTTCAATATCACTAGCCATACCACTAACTCCTTTGAGGCTCTTTATGAGGGATCAAACATTGAAAATACAACAAAGTCTTATAGTTATCCCACAGACTTTCCTAGTTGAGGAACAAGCTACCTATCGTGTTACGGTGATTCTCCCTCTGCTTGATAGTTTAGGCTTGCTCCACCGACACGTGCTCCTCATCCATGGATTAAGGGTTGACAACTAGACTGGAAAAACTAATCAAAAAAATATTGTTGATTGAGTTAGTCATTCTGACTCGAAATGAAGTTTGCTCAGTCAATCGACAACACTGTCTTAATCTACCGACTGAATCGGCCTTACCAACCTGAGGCAAAACAAATGAGGTCGACCAAGCAAAAGTGCAGCCGAGTGATTGGTTTATATATGTTAAGTATCTAGAATATCATATACAACTCTGATTAAAGTAGGGGCAGAAATGTAATTTCACTATATTATGTCGGTCATTTTAAGAATAAGAGAGAGCGTATTATTATTTATTATTGTTCACCCCTCTCTTTATTTCTATTTTCTTTCTTATACTATATTTCTTGGAGTGTGATTCACGGACAAATCTGAATTCAACAGCTAATTATTTCTTTAGGGAGAAAGCAAATCACTATAGTTATCATTTTTTTAGTGAATTATTTTAATTGAGCCGAGTCTCAAAGTATTTAATCAATTTTAGATTGGTCATGTAATTTTTGGTCTTTATTATAAAATCTTTTATTTACATGTGCAATTTTTTATGTTTACTGAAATATACAAATTTATGTTTTTATTTAAAATTTTCTATAGTACAACAATGTTCTCCTAACCTCCCCCACTCCCCCACTCCCCCGACTCCAAGGAATGACGGCATGCTAAGGAATCGAGACCTCTCACGGGAACTCGATAGATACGTTGTTCAATCTAATCAACAATTTTGCGCTGTCTCTGTTTAGTTTGGCATAAGTTAGGCTATCTAATGCACTTTGATTTAAAAGCTTTCTCAACGGATTATGCAGTTGTAAATGCACATGCTTTTTATGATTATTACCTTATCAGGAAAAATCTAAAATTATTTTTCTTTATATTCAATAATTTTCTTTTGTAGTACTCTCTGTACAAAATTTAAACTTCACATCACATATTAATATAATGTTATGGTTTACAATAAATAAAAATACTTATTTAAAAAAAACTTTAAATAGTAAACTAATTACTTTAAAGAATATATATATATATATATTATGTACCCTCACAAAGTGTAAAAATGTGGGAGTTTTAATTCGGAGGATCTACCAGAGGTGGCCAAATGTGGGAGATTTAAATAATCCCCATGCAGTAGAAAGGCTAGAGAGGGAGGTGGGGTATTTGCCACAATAACTTGTTCAAGGCATCTATCAGAGGTGGCCAAATGATGTGTAGGCCCATTACCTTTTCAGTTGATGTGCTGAAATTTCACTGTGCAACCACCAAAAGCCATTTGCATTTTCCTTATCCCTCTTCCTATGTGACAAGGGGGGTCCTCCTCATTCTGTAAAATCTTGATGCAAGTGCTGGAGTCAGCTTCAACAATTAAAGGCCCAGTGTTACATTGGACTGTAATTGTAATAACCCAATAAATTGCAATCATTTCAGCTTCAAATGCATCCAATGCCCAAGTTAGTGAGGAGAAAAGAAGGACATATTGCTCTAGAGAGTTTCTGAAAACTACCACAAATCAAGCAGATCCTTTTAAAAAGCTACCATCAGTATTTGCTTTCATCCAACCATCAAGAGGAGGAACCCACTCAATCGGTGAGAGCTTGAAACTATACTGGTTAATACCCTGAGGTACCCAATGCCTGAAGATATTAGGGAAATTGTGAATATAATGATTTTCTGTAGGTAGGATGTACAGTGAGCAGTAACAGCTTTAGCAAGATGTGGGGAATCTTCAAATTTGACTTGATTCCTACACATCCAGATAAACCAAGCAACTACACATGGGATAACCTATAACTTAGCCTATTTCCACTCTTTCGAGCAGCTCTAGAAATTGTTCCAGCTGAGATTGAGTGTATCAATTTTTAGTTTTATCAAAAAATCATTCCAGACTTTTTTGGGAGAAACTGCATTTAAAAAAGAGGACATCCAAAGTCTCCTCCTCCTCAGGAAACAGAAAACAAAAAGAAGGTCCCCTCAACCCTCTCATTTTCAGAATATCATCAGTTGGGAGTAAGACTGCCACAGTCTCCAACTGAAGAAAGACATGGAAGTAGTCAGATATTTTCCCCAAATATCAGTTCCCCATTGAACAGAAGACCATTGATAAAATGTTTGATAGATATAAGCAGCAACTTTTTGGGAACGGGCTTTTTTAGTAACAATTTTATCTCTTTATCCAGAATAGATAGGTGTTTGTTGAACAAGTTGCAACTGCTCATTGTTCAAAATATTATACAGCAGTGTGGAATTCCACTGATTTTTAGTCCAGTAATCCTTAACCAGATCATGAACATTTGGGTTTTAGGTTGAGCCTCTAATTTTCTCACCATTCCAAGTCCACCTGTCTAACATGAAATTTATTTTTTCTTCCCCCAGTTCCCAGATGAATGTCTCCTCAGCTTGCTCTCTAACTTCCAATCATTTGCCCCAAAGTCTAGAATCCCCCAGCTTTTTGTTAACAAGACTTGGATGTGCAGTTCTACAATGTTTCCCCTTCATGAACATTGCCCAAAGACTATCCTGTGCTTTTAATCTTAACCCAAAGTTTGCATAGATTAATGAAACTCATGTATTGAAATCTTTAAATACCAAGCCTCAAGCAAAGTATGGTTTACATAACCTTTACTAGGGAAGCCAGTGTACTTATTTCTTCTGTCCAGCGCATAAAAACTTATTAAAGATTATCCCTAGTAGTTGCTAAGTTTCTTTCTTTATGGTAAACATTTGGAGAGCATATGATGGGAATACTTTTGAGTAGAATGATCCTCCCTCCATTGGATAGGAATGAATTGGTCCAGCATTGAAGTTGATTTTTAATCTTATCAATGACTTCATTGAACTGTATCTGCTTGGTTCTACCCTTAAGCAGATGAACACCTAGATACTTGATAGGCAGAGATGACAAGCTAAAACCAATACAGCTAGACATCAAATGTTTTAACTGTTGAGACATGTTAGTGCTAGCAAAAAATTAACATTTTGGTATATTTAGTTCCATACCTGAGGTGAGCTGGAAATGCATAAGGGCCTTATACAACATTTTGGTAGCATTCTTAGTGCCTTTGGAGAATATAATCACATCATTTGCATAAGCTAGATGGCTGATACAAAAATTTGATCTATGCTGAAAAGACAAATGGGGAGATATTGAGAACATTTTATTCAGTATCCTGGAGAAATAATCCATAGCCAAAACAAAATGAAAATTGAGCCAAAATGAAAATTGTAGGAGACAAAGGGTCCCCTTGTTTGATCCCTCTAGATGCAGAAAAGAAGCAATGACAAGAACCATTAATAAGCACAGAGTAGTTATTGCAAAGAAGTAATCTTTTAATCAACAATATGAATTCCTCAGCAAAGCCCTAGCAGCCAGAGTTTCCAAGATGAAATTCTAGTTGATCTTTTCATAATCCTTCTTGATATCTAATTTATAGATAACATTACCTCCCCTACATTTCCCCTACATTTCCTATCCTATCCAAATCTAGCAACATCTCTTGAGCAAGCAATATGTAATTAGTTATGAATCTTCCTTTAACAAAGGCAGTCTGGTTAGAGCAAATCAATTGTTGAAGATGTGGCTGAATTCTGAAGACCAATACTTTGCTTATTACTTTAGTAATAACATGAGTTCAACTAATGGGCTTGAAATCTCCCCAATTTTTTTTTGATCTGGTTCTTAGGAATCGAAGTAATAGTTGAGGAGGTATAGTATCTAGGTGGATCAATTCCTCTGAAAAATTCTTGCACAATTGAAATGAAGTCTTCCTTAATCACAAGCCAACAACTTTTATAAACATTGCAGTGAAGCCACCTGGACCTGCAGTTTTGTGATCATCAATAGAATCAAGAGCAGCTCTAATTTCTAATTCAGAAGGGATTTGATCCAGTGTCAGCCTACTGACTTAATCAGTACAATCAAACAGTAAATTAGCATCAACAATGGTTCTAGTTGAAGGGTGTGAATTAAAAAGTTGTTGAAAAAACATGACAGCATCTTGAGCAATGTCATCAGGACAATTAATCTCTTCCCTTCAGAGTTCTTAATCTTCAGAATCATATTGCATTTCCTCCTATAATTAATGCAAGCATGATAAAAGCTAGAATTTCTATCCCCCTCAATGAAATTGGTAATAGTAGATTTCTATTTCAAAAAGGCTTCATTGTATGTGATGTGTGCAAGAAGCTCTTCATTAGCTTTATGTAGACCCCTCTCAGATTTTAAGCCCTTTTGGAAATCCTCTTATGCACTAATCACCTCCGAGCAGCTTTTAAGTTCTCATTAACATTTCCAAAAGTATTCCAATTCCAATTCTTTAAGTGGGTGGAAACCTTCTTTTGTAATTTCCACAGATTCATCCAGGGCATATAATCTCTATTTATGATCCAAGCATTTTTAACTTCCTTGATGAAATTAGGATGAAGAGTCCACATGTTGTGAAATCTGAAGGGAGAACCACCAGTCTTCACATCATTTTGAATAGAGCAAAGAAGGGGTCTATGGTCTGACCAGACATGGCAAGGTGAGCGATGATTGTATATGGGAAGGCTTGAAGCCATTTAGAGTTTCCCAACATTTTAGAAAGTCAATCAAGTCTTTCCCATAAGACACCCCTTCTCCAAGTATATTTAGGACCATGGAAACCCAAATCAAATAACTGAGCATCCATAAGGAATTTATTGAACTTAATCATAGTAATTTATGATGGAGGCCTCCCTCCTTTCTTTTCATTAGGTGAAGTAATACAATTGGAGTCCCCCCTAACAATCCAAAATGAGTTTATGGACTGGCTAATGTTGAAAAGCTCCATCCACAGCAGCTCTTGATTCCTTGAAAGACAACTGGCATGAACAAAAGTGGCATACCCCACGTGAGCTCCTACTGTAAATTGAATATGTAAATATTGGGGACTATTCAGTACAACATTCCATTGTAATTTAGTTCTAGCAAACAACCAGATCTTATTATTGGAGTTAACAAAGTGAGAAAAGTAGGATGCTGGTCTTTACAGTATTTACCCCACATAAATTTAGCCCGGAGAGAGGACTAAGATCTAAATTTAATCCACATCTTGCACAGGTTGATTTGCAACAGTTGGTTCTGCCCCTTAAAACCAATGCCCCCAGCCAATTGAGGAGTAGCCACATTTTTCCAAGAAGCCCAATGCATTTGTCATCTCTGACCAACCCAAAGAAACATATTAAAGGCTCTCTCCATCTTAATTTGAGTGCTTTTCTTCTTAGAAGATAACTCTAGAATTTAGGAAGGGAAAGTTATTAAATTGCTCTTCAGCAAAGTATTTCTCCCACCATTAGAGAGAAAGGATTGGGCCCGACCAGAGAGGAAGGAGGAGATCTTATTGAGCACTTCTTCAAATTGGATATGTTTGGTTCTACCAGTTAGCAATGTAACTGCAAGGTACTTGATGGGTAGCTGAGTACAAGAAAACCCAGTATAAGCAGTGTCCCATTGCTTACAATGGGAGGAGGCTTTCTTATTAAAGATCAATTGACATTTATTAGCATTAAATTGCATCCCTGAGTATAGTTGGAACTTTTGTAGGCTTTAGAAAGCTTTCTTCACTGCATTCTTATGAGCACTTGAAAAAACCATAATATCATCAGCATAGAGAAGGTGGGAAATTGGAATATTAGAGCTATGATGGTATCTAGAATAGTTTTGAGGTAGGAGAGCAGCATCAATCATATGGCTAAGATGAAAATGGTGGGGGAAAAAGGTTCCCCTTGCTTCAGACCTCTGGTGGCAGTAAATGATCCCCAGGTTTTCCCATTGAGGAGGATTGAGTGGGCATTGTTGTTTAACCATCTGTGAATAAGTTGGCAAAAGGAAGTATGAAATCCACTAGCAGTGAGTATCTCCGATATAAAATCTCAACTAATTGTATCATAAGCCTTCTTTAGGTCTAATTTATAGATTAGGTTTCCCCCTCAGCAAGGTTTATTCAGATCATGTAGAAGTTCCTGTGCCAGTAAAGCATTATCAATGATAGACCTAACCTTTCCAAAGGCAGTCTAATTAAGTTTAATTAGAACCTCAAGATGGGGTTTTAATCTACTCACAATGATTTTACTTATTATTTTGCTGAGGATAGTAGTAAGGCAAATATGTCTGAAGTGATCCCAAGTATTTTGCATTTTTGTTTTAGGAATAAGAACATAAGTGGAATCCTTGAAGTAGTGAGGAAGGTTGTTATCTTGAAAGAAACTAACCACTACCACAATAACATCAGCTTTAACAGTGTCCCAAGATTTTTTATAAACATTTGTAGTGTAACCATCAGGGCCAACTTCCTTAGAGCTATCAATAGAGCTAATGGCCTCCCAAATTTCCTTTTCTATAGGGGGATCAGTAAGATTGAGATTATTTGTATGATTCAGCTCACCAGAAAAGTAAAAAGTGTCAATTAGAAGCCTGGTATGCTGCACTTTATTTAATAGTTTCTTAAAGTACTTAGAAGCATCATCAACAATGGAAACATTATCATGGAGCCGAATCCCTTCCTCATTCTGTATAGTATGAATAGTGTTACATTTCCTTTTATATTTGATGTAAGCATGGTAGGACTTGGTATTTCTATCCCCATCAGTGAAGATGTTCACAGCTGCCTTCTGTTTCAGAAATTGGTCCTGATACTCAATGGCTTTGATGAGGATGTTGTGTGCATTGAGTAGTTCCTCCTCCCCCACAGAGCCTTGTTGTGCCTCCTGTTCAAGTATTGTAACATTTCTTTCAGCATCAGTCACCATAGTGAAAACATTTCCAAAAGTTACCCAACTCCATTTTTGTAAGGCCTTGCCTATTTTTGTTTGAAGTAAGCTAAGCTTCATCAAAGAATCAGGGTGTGAGATGTCAGACCAATGTTCCAAAATAATATTTGGGAAAAGAGCATGGGAGGACCACATGTTAAGATATCTAAAAGGAGAAGGTGTGGGAGGCAATTTAGAAGATGTGATGCTTATAAGGAGAGGACTATGGTCAGAGCCAGCAAGGCTAAGGTGAATGACAAAAGTGAGCAGAAATTGAGATTTGTAGTAGTCATTCACAAGAAATCTGTCCAATCTTTCCAACAAATGAAACCTTTTTCAGGTGAACTCAGGGCCCTTAAAGCCCAAGTCAAAAAGCTCAGCATTGCTGATGTTATCACAGAAGGTGGACATTTATACACATACATACATATCTACATATATACATAAATATCTATATATATATATATATATATATTCTATATATATATATATATATATATATATATATATATTGTATAAGGAGCAAAGCTCCAATTCATTAATAATAAAAATCAGTTACATAGAGGAGAAGAGGGCCTATAAGAGGAGGCAACCTCTCAAAACATCAAAAAGGAAGCTATATAATATAGGGAAGAGATAAAAGACCACTGGATAATAGGAAGGCCAGTGAGGGAGGAATCCTTTTGCTCACTGAAGGGGTTTCAGTGTGAAGACCCCTTCTATCCAGTCTATCCAGTCAATTGGAAGGTCTATTACCTTCTCTGTGGATATTAGTGAATATTATGGAGAAATTCTTCAGCAATAGATAAATCCCAGAAATCCAGCAGATTAAGTTCCAATGAATGTCGCAAGTGCCCTTGATAATGTTGATAAGAAACAAGGAATCAGATTCAACCCACAGCTGGTTAAAGTTGCGAGTTATGGCTAAATAGAGGGCAAAAAAATAGCTTGACATTCAGTTTCAAGAGGATCCATAGCTATAACAGGAGATTGAAAATATAAGATGCACCTCCCCTCAATATTCCTGAATACACCACCAATACCTGCATAATGAGACTTGTAGCTACCATATGCGCTAACTTTTATCCAGCCATGCTTGGGAAGAGACCAACAAATTTTCAAAACTTTAGTAATGGAAGGTTGAAAATAGGGGATCAGCTCCAACACAGCTCCAAACTTCTTTATTTTAACCAATTTTTGTACTTAGGCAATGCAATTTTGCGATAACCCTCGTAAGGATAGATTAAGAAAGTCCGTCCAAACAAGATCGAGCGGAGGCACCTTAAACCGATATCGACGAAAGAAGTATCTACATAGACTACCCATAACCAGAGAGTTAGGTGTATGTACCTGTTCTGGGGTCAAGAGCACTCCCAGAGGAATGCGTTCCTACTGGTTAATTACATCTTGGGGGATCCCCAAGAATACTCTCGATAAAAGGAGTTTCGCTTCATATTATCATGAACCTGGGGTATAGGAAATCAAATGAAGGTTATTCCGTGTGGGAACAGTCCCAATGCTTTAAAGCTCACGCTAAGTA
>NW_018231200.1:72343-73010 GCF_001263595.1 Phalaenopsis equestris | reverse complement strand
GGCACATGGGGCCCACGGAATAACCTAAATCATCTTGACGGGGATATCCCAATACGTCAAAGCACGTCCGGGCCAAAGGGCAGAGGAGAAATCGTCGTATCCCAGATGGGCGGCGGCTCATCGGCATCGGGCCGTCAATGTGATATCAACGAGGTCAAGGAGCGACAAGGCTCAAAGGGGCTCAACAAAAAGGAAGGTAGAATGATCCTCAAAGGACATTCACCCCATCTGGGTCAGGGAGCCTTCTAACACCATGGGCGCACTAGACAACCACCTACATGAAGGTATGTTGGGCCAGTCAGGTTGGAAAAGTACGTGGACTCCTCTTCGGAACATGCAAAAACGAATGGAGTTATCTAGAATGATCCTAAGTATTGTGGAGGCCCTATTAATTGGAGGCCCTATTAAAGGCCCTATTAATATATGCAGGAAGGTAAATGTTACAATTTTTAAATCCTGAATATTTTAATCCTAAATTTTAATTATCTTGAATATTTTATTTAGGATTTTGAAAAAAATTAAAATTTTAGGGGTCCTTAATGAGTCTATGTTATATCATGAAATCCCAGATAAAACACAGAAAGAAAACAAGGAAAAACACATGCAAGTGCAGACATGCAACATAATGTAAAGAATAAAGCAAAGCAAGTCAAACCAAAATAATAAA
>NW_018231200.1:66824-71343 GCF_001263595.1 Phalaenopsis equestris | reverse complement strand
TGCCGTAAAGGCGGTGACCAGAAGGTAGGCAGGCCGTAGCGGCAGGGGCCCGAAAGGAGGGTATACCGGTAAGGTAGTGACTCAAAAGAATGTGGTATATTGGTAAGGCAGTGACCCGAAAGAATGCAACTCAAGGAGATGATATTGATCATGCAGACAAACATGTAATGCACATACACAACATGCAAAGGAGCAAGTGGTAGGTCGATCCAGATGGAGCATGTGGTCAAACCAAAGTATTGTGCAAACCGGACCGGGGTAGCCGGTTGAAACACAAGTGATGTGACCTGTTTGGGATAACCGATCGAGGCACAAGTGGAGTCGGTGCAAGGTGCAAGGGAAAGATATAAGATGCAAATGCAAGTGCAACGTGCAAGGTGCAACGTGCAAGTGCAAGTGCAAGTGTGATATATGACACACAATATGTAACAATGCAAGACACACATATGCAAACAATGAGGTGCAAATTACCACACATGATGGAGAGTCACGCTCGTACTAACGATCTCACCTAGGAAACCTAAGGTTTAGACCCTTGGAAATGCGGCATCGCTGCCTCTTGTTTTGGTGAGGAAATGTAGGGAGTTTCTCCCCGGATCTCCGAGGGGGAAAATCTCCACGGCGTTGTGAAATGTGCTAGCTATAAAGTTTTTCCCATTTCGCGAACTCCTCCAAAATTTGCAAAGCGAGCCAGCTACAAAGCTTCTCTCGCTTTGCCAAGTCCGACCTCCTAGCTTCTCCAAGTAAAGCTGGGGAAACCCAAAGCAAGGGGAGTGAGGGACTCCAACCCATCGGGACATGTACTAAGGCTCACAATGAATGGGAGACACTTGGCTCTACGAAGGGCATTTGGTTACGCACAGAAAGTTCTAACCTAAAGGTTAGCTCTAGGAAATCGACGATCAATCACATAGGTACGTTGACGCGCCGACCTATGCCGACACATGCACCCCATATGGGAGATCGAACCCACACGCCTAGACACCACTAAACCTAAGCCTAGCTAGAAGTTTAGGGGATCTCACCATCGTGACGATTGCAGACGCGTTCTCTTTACTTACTCCAAACTCACCGACATTCGATCCACACTCCAGTGTGCCTCGTTGAACGTGTATAGATCAATAAAAAGACCCAATGAGGGCAGGGAGGGGAATCAGTGAGGTATGCATATTAAAAAAAAAAAAAACAAATGTAAACCTCTAGATTCCATTCTAAGCGCGTTCTAGAATGTACATAGGATCATCAAGTTCGATGACTTGCATATGAGACCTACCAAGATTAGGATCCAGAAGGCCTCTTGAATCGAGGCTGGAATATGAAGAAGAAGAAGAGATGAACAAACCTACTCCCTTGAGTGTGAATCTTTAGAATCGAAGGAAGTGAGGCCGAAAAAAAGAAGAAGAAGAATAAGAAGAAAGAAGAAAAAATAATAATAAAATTGGAAGAAGGAGAAGAAGAAGAAGAAGAAGAAATAAGAGAAGAAAGAGGAGAAGAAGAAATGGATCAAGGAGAAGAAGAGGAAGAAGAACAGGAAGAAAGAGGATCGTGACCGGTGCCGGAGGAGAGGAGCGGGAAGATCGGAGAGAGGAGCGGGAGGAGTATCGCAAATGGGGAGGGGCGAGTCGTTCGGAGGCTGCGATTCACGAATGAGGAGAAGGATCGGGGGCTGGCCAGGGATCGGAAGTGAGAGCCGAGCGGTTCTCTCTGTCGCGAAAAATGAGGAGAGAGACGCGTTGCTTCCGTCAAAAATTTAACCTCTCTCCGTGCATTTTCGCCGAACACGTCATCGCGATAAAATGAATGTGTCCCTTAAGTAAAATTGATGTTCTGGACGCACCGGTGTGGTCCGTTTAGTCGTCCGGGGTCGTTCGGACCACTTTTTCGACTATCGTGTCAAAAAATGATAATATGCATATTTTAAGCCCTTACGCGAAATCGTGGTGCAACAAGTGCCTTTTCCAAGTGGAATCGAAGTTCCAAACTCACTCGTGTTGTCCATATCGTCGTTTGGGGCCATATGAACAAGCTCGCACGTGCTCAGGTCAATTTGAGCCAAATTTGTGCATGACGCGATAATTAATTTTTGTCGATCACAGCTGGACAACTTACACCTATGACATCCAAAAATTGATGCCAACAAAGGACCCCAAACAAGTGTGCTGCGCCACTGAGGCACAGTGCAGTTGTTGGCAGCATCCTCAAGAGAAAACCTCTCATTGTAGTCAAGGTGACATCTCAAGAGGAGGCTATAAGAAAACATCAACCAAGCCAGATAAACTGGACAAAGTATGGTTGAGGGTGTGGCTAGCCAGTTGAAACTAGTGAACCACAAAAGTAGGTTCAGAGGCCATAGAGGCATAACCATGAAAATAGGCTCAGAGGTCATAAAGAATTAACCTAGAAAATAGGTTCAGACCATAAAGGCATAACTTATGAGGGTGCTTCAGTAGTCGCAGAGGCATAATCACAAAAATAGGTTCAGAGGTCATAAAGACATAACCTAGAAAATAGGTTCAGAGGCCATAAAGGCATAACCTAAGAGGGTGGTTCAGAGACCGTAGAGGCATAACCACAAAAATAGATTCAGAGGTCATAAAGACATAACCTAGAGAAGAGGTTCAGAGGCCATAAAGGCATAACCTAAGAGGGTGGTTCAGAGCTCGCAGAGGCATAACCACGAAAATAGGTTCAGAGGTTATAAAGACATAACCTAGAAAATGGTTGATAGACAATAAAGGCATAACCTAAGATGGTGGTTCAGAGGCCATAAAGGCATAACCACAAAATAGGTTCAGAGGTCATAAAGACATAACCTATGGGTGAGTTCAAAGGCCATAAAGGGATGACTCAAGCTTGTGTCTCAGGGTTCATTGAGGCATAACCACGAAAATTAGTTCAGAGACCGTAAGGGCATAGCCTAAGGGTGGGTTCAGTGGCCGTGGGGCATGACCCTAGGTATGTCTGAAGACAGGGTACTCTCATAGATGAACCGGACCAAAAGGGCATGTGGTTCTAGAAGCATTAAAGTATAAGGCTATATGAAGCCAAAGGTGACAAAAGACAAGATATCCTCATAATAGAGCCACCAATGAATCAGTTCAGAGGCCACAGAGGCATAACTCAAGCTAGTGGTTCAGAGGCCGTAGAGAAATAACCACGTAAATAGGTTCAGAGGCCGCAGAGGCATAACCTATGAATGAGTTCAGAGGCCACAGAGGCATAACTCAAGCTAGTGGTTCAGAGGCCGTAGAGGCATAACCACGAAAATAGGTTCAGAGGTCACAAAGACATAACCTAGAAAATAGGTTCAGAGGCCATAAAGGCATAACCTAAGAGGGTGGTTGAGAGGCCGCAGAGGCATAACCACAAAAATAGGTTCAGAGGTCGCAGAGGGCATAACCTAGGAATGAGTTCAGAGGCCACAGAGGCATAACTCAAGATAGTGGCTCAGAGGTCGTAAAGGCATAACCTAGAAAATAGTTTCAGAGGCTGCATAGGCATAACCTATGAATGAGTTCAGAGGCCACAAAGGCATAACTCAAGCTAGTGGTTCAGAGGTCATAGACGCATAACCATGAAAATAAGTTCAGAGGTCACAAAGACATAACCTAGAAAATAGGTTCAGAGGCCGTAGAGGCATAACCTATGAATGAGTTCAGATGCCACAAAGGCATAACTTAAGCTAGTGGTTCAGAGTCCGTAGAGGCATAACCACGAAAATTGGTTCAGATGTCACAAAGACATTACCTAGAAAATAGGTTCATAGGCCGGAGAGGCATAAACTATGAATGAGTTCAGAGGCCACATAGGCATAACTCAAGCTAGTGGTTCAGAGGCCGTAGAGGCATAACCACGAAAATAGGTTCAGAGGTCACAAAGACATAAACTATAAAATATGTTCAGAGGCCGCAGAGGCATAACCTATGAATGAGTTCAGAGGCCACAGAGGCATAACTCAAGCTAGTGGTTCAGAGTCCGTAGAGACATAACCACGAAAATAGGTTCAAAGGTCACAAAGACATAACCTAGAAAATAGGTTCAGAGGCCGCAAAGGCATAACCTATGAATGAGTTTAGAGGCCACAGAAGCATAACTCATGAATGAGTTGAGAGGCCACAGAGGCATAACTCATGGAATGTCTGAAGATGGAATACTCTCGTAAATGAATCGGCCCAAAAGGGCATGTTGTTCGAGAAGCATCCGAGTATAAGGCTATAAGAAGCCAAAGGTGTCAAAAGACATGATATCATCATAATAGAGCCAACCCTAAGGTCACATGGCTCGAAGAACATGGCTAGAAAGCCAAAAGTGTGAGGAGATAAAATGTTCTCATAACAGAGCCGACTCTAAGGTCATATGGCTCAATAAACATGGCTATTAAGCCAAAGAGTGTCCAAAGATAAGACACACTCATACTGAGCAAACTACAACGTAGTCGAGCTCGAGTGACATCGAACATATGGCTATATAAAGCTGAAGACGCTCTCATAGGGAACCGGCCGAAACAGGCATATGATTC
>NW_018231200.1:64730-66726 GCF_001263595.1 Phalaenopsis equestris | reverse complement strand
GAGGTATGTATCCTGACCAAGTATCAAATAAGGCAAGAAGTATGTATCCTAACTGAGCATATGAAATAACGCAGGAGGTATGTATCCTGACGAAATATCAAATGAACAATCATACAACATAACATTCTGAGGTATCACGCTCAAAGTATAGTCGGACATCCAAGTAATCTGACTGAACATGGATCGGTGGTAAAAACGATACAACATGTCATTTGACTTGGCGGATAAAACCAACCAAAGTAGTCAGAACCATCAAATGGGGTTAGATATCAGAAAGGTCTAACCACAAGAGTGCTTCTACATCAGCACTAGCGAAACAACTTTCGTTGAGGATCCATGGATTAGACGTGAGACTAATACAACATGGTACTCGACATGGCGGACAAAACCAACCGAATTAATTAAGAATATCAATGAGGTTACATAACCTAGTACGGTCTAAACCCCAAGGGCCCTCAAAGTGAGCTAGCGAGAAAATTCTCATTGGGGATTCTCCCATCACTTAACAAAGTAGTTTTGCTGGGGAGACATCAAATCTTCCGGTGTAAACATGGACCAGCTGAGCGACTGATGCAACATGTCATTCGATGGGGCAAACCAAACCAACCAAATTAACCGAAAATCATCGAGGTGGACTTACAAGTCCAAATGTGGGGTGCTTTAAGCAAGCATTAGCAAAGTATGTATCGCTAAAAGGTCCTCAGAACAAGCAAAATAGCTATAGCAGGGGAGAGCTCAACGAATATTTCCAACAATAACTTACTAAGGCAATTCTCGTCGAGAAAAATACCGGGGCAAATGTCAGGCATCAAAAGTGGCTGTGAAAAAGGACATGGATCGGACAGATAACAGACAAATTCTAGAACTAATACAACATGTCGCTCTGACAAGGAAATGGAAATTGACCATTTCAGGATTATCAAAGAGGGTGGATGAATAGACCATACCAACCCTATATATGAAACTGCTACCAGAGATTTGGTAGAATGAATTCCACTAGGGAATTGTTGCAGTATCTAAGAATAGTTGGCACAAAGGTATGTTGCCCACAGGCTAACTCAAAAACATCCCTCAAAGGGGAAAACACCACACTCATTTGAAGTGAGTGGGAAACTTTAGTTCAGACCCACACGGGGTGCTCAACCGAATAGAGGTGGTGAGGAATGGAACATAGCTTCCCGCACAAAGAGGTATCAATCGAACTTGACCTTGGACAATCGAGACACCTGAGAAAGGTTGGACAAAATAAAGTGAACAACCAGATAGTGTTTAACCATAAGACAAAAACTAAAACATATCTCGTAAGAGGGAATGCACCACGCTCATCTGAAGTGAGCTGAACAAGCATATCTGTATAAAGGTGCTGGGTTCGGACCCTATGTAGAAAATGCAATCAGAACAAAATGCTAGGAAAGGGCATGACTTTTCTGCGTAAGGCAAATATCAATCAAAATTAACTTCCATCGATTGATATATTACAAAAGGTTAGCTAGGCATCATTTGCTAACCAGAGAATGCCTAGTCATGAAACTAAGCTCAGATACTCTAAAAAGAGGGTATCTTCCGGTCTTATTTAAAGTGAGTGGGGAAAATGTAACTACCACACTCATTTATAATGGGTGGGACATAATCGGTCAGACTCACTCGAATCGAGGAACTGTAGAAAAAAGATAAGAGAAGTACTTAGCTTCTCTTACACTGATTATTGGTTGCGCCAGGTATAAGCCGCCCGTAGGACTTCCACTTTGCTTGTATAACAATTCAGAAATCAATTTTAAGAGATGTTCAAGACCTCTCTTACGTGTAATAGCACACACAAAAGGGTGATTGCACAATATGTCATACCCCGTGCCCACTAAGAAGACTAGTCAACCTCCAAAGGAAGGACTGTCAGACCAAGAGGGTCAACACATAAAGCGTAGAAAAAGGTGAGTGTATGATATATTGTACAACATGCCCATGGAGCTACTGAGAGCCTTCCATGCCATTCATATAT
>NW_018231200.1:62386-64084 GCF_001263595.1 Phalaenopsis equestris | reverse complement strand
ACACGTATGAAGGGTTGGGCAAAATAGAGTGTACGAATCAACTGGTGTCTAGCCATAAGGCACAAACTAAAATATATCCCATAAGAGGAAATTCATCACACTCATCTAAAGTGAGCAAAACAAGCATATCCGTAGAAAGGTGCTCGGTTCAGACCATATGTAGAATTGGTAACCGAATAAGAATTGAGTCCATCTGGGTCGGGGAGCCTTCTAACACACTGGGAGCATTAGACAACCACCTAAATGAAGGTATGCTGGGCCAGTCAGGTTGGAAAAGTACGGGGACTCCTCCTCGGAACATGCAAATATTAATGCAGTTTTCTAGAATGATCCTAAGTATTGTGGAGGCCCTATTAATATATGCAAGAAAGTAAATGTTACAATTTTTAAATCATGAATAGTTTAATCCTAAATTTTAATTATCTTGAATATTTTATTTAGGATTTTGTAAAAATTAAAATTTTAGGGTCCATAATGAGTCTATGTTATATCGTGAAATCCTAGATAAAACACAGAAAGAAAACAAGGAAAAACACATGCAAGTGCAGACATGCAACATGATATAAAGAATAAAGCAAAGCAAATCAAACCAAAATAATAAACAGGCTGGTGCCGCTGGGTCGACAACATATCCCAGAAAAGAAAAGGGCGGTCAGACTCCGCATATACATGCCCGGGCCTAATTCTATACATCAATATAAAATGAAGAATTAAGATACGGGGCACTAGCATCTGCTCCTGGTCCCCTCCACGTGGTTCCCGTGCTAAAGACTCGGAACCCGTACTCGTATCTTATTTCTGCTACAGGACTCTCCTAGACTCTAAAAAAATACATAGAGGAAAGAAAAAGACTCAATCCTGCATGGAAACAATTCTTAGCAGGAAAGCTCACATGCAAATAACGTATCATGAGCCATGTCTTAAAAGTGGGGGGAGCTAATAGCACCTGCAAGCAAAATGGTTAGAAATCATTACTTGCTCCCCCCCATAGCGGTACTTGTGTGTGTATAAAAGTAGACATGGCTCCCTGCAGAAGAACGCCCTAACACACTACCACACATATGCAACATGCAGACACACCACAAGCATAATGCAAAAGAAAGATACTTGTCTAGGGCAACCAATCCAACAGAGAACAATAGTCAGGCATCAAAAAGACTATCTAACACCCTGAATCCTAGCCTAGCACACCATCTAACGAAAAGTGCATCAACCTAATATCTAAGTGGGGGGTAAGTCTAGGTATAGTATGACTTTGACGGGGTCGTCATACCGGCCCCATCCTAAAGATCTAAAGGATCTAAAGTGTGTCACGAAGAGTGATGCCACAAGTTAGATCTATTAGATATTTAGCACAGTCATACTTGTGCCAATCCCGATGACTTAACTCGCATTACTCACTCGGATCAGCCCAACAAGCAACGCTCGTTAAGGCATCGCGACCGACACGGGGTCTCTCTCCTAACGAACCTGGCTCGCTATCCATACAAACATGCAAATGCAAATGCTAATGCAAACAAATCAAAACATATAAGTAGTGATAAAGAGTATGCCATGAAGACAGTGACTCGAAGGAATGGGCATGCCGTAGTAGCAGGGGCCCGAGAAGAGGGTATACCGGTAAGGCAGTGACCCGAGGGTGGGCATGCCGTGGCGGCAGGGGCCCGACAAGAGGGTATACCGGTAAGGCAGTGACCC
>NW_018231200.1:60887-61928 GCF_001263595.1 Phalaenopsis equestris | reverse complement strand
ACAATGCAAGACACACATATGCAAACAATGAGGTGCAAATGACCACACATGATAGCGAGCCACGCTCGTACTAACGACCTCACCTAGGAAACCTAAGGTTTAGACCCTTGGAAATGCGGCATCGCCGCCTCTTGTTTTGGTGAGGAAATGTGGGGAGTTTCTCCCTGGATCTCCGAGGGGGAAACTCTCCACGGCGTTGCAAAATATGCTAGCTACAAAGTTTTTCCCATTTCGCGAACTCCTCCAGACTTTGCAAAGCGAGCCAGCTACAAAATTTCTCTTGCTTTGCCAAGTCCGAGCTCCTAGCTTCTCCAAGTAAAGCTGGGGAAACCCAAAACAAGGGGAGTGAGGGACTCCAACCCATCGGGACTTGTGCTAAGGCTCACAACCAATGGGAGACACTTGGCTCTACGAAGGGCGTTTGGTTACGCACAGGAAGTCCTAACCTAATGGTTAGCTCTAGGAAATCGACGATCAATCACATAGGTACGTTGACGCGCTGATCCATGCCGACGCATGCACCCCGTATGGGCGATTGAACCCACACGCCTAGACACCACTAAACCTAACGCTAGCTAGAAGTTTAGGGGATCTCACCATCGTGACGGTTGCAAACGCCTTCTCTTTACTTGTTCCAAGCTCGCCGACTTCTGATCCACGTTCCAGTGTGCCTCGCAGAACGTGTATAGATCAACAGAAAGACCCACTGAGGGCAGGGAGGGGAATCAGTGAGGTATGCATATTATTTAAAAAAATAATAATTTTGGCATATAAAAATATAAACAAAATATGCCTTGGCGAAAGGATCGAACGTCGCCCTTCGCGTTGCAGCGAGGTCACCTCAACATCGTAGTCGGAGCCTCGACGAGGGAGACGCAGAAAACACCTACGTGAGAGTACCCCCAGAAAAGAGAGCTTCGAGTCGGAAGAGGATGCGTCGACACACGACATCCCACAAGGAAGGTGCTCGGCGGGATGAAGGCCGACGAAATTTAATTTTTCGACGGGAAATCACCGGATGGCTTGCAGGCGAAGAAGATG
>NW_018231200.1:50683-60877 GCF_001263595.1 Phalaenopsis equestris | reverse complement strand
CGCAGGCCGGCAGGGGTGCGGCGAAACACGACATCCCGCGAGGAAGGTGTTCGGCGGGATGAAGGCCGACGAAAATTAATTTTTCGACGGGACATCACCGGATGGCTTGCAGGCGAAGAAGAAGAAGACAACAAAGGAAGTGAGGCCGAAAAAAAGAAGAAGAAGAAGAAAGAAGAAAAAATAATAATAAAATCGGAAGAAGAAGAAGAAGAAGAAGAAGAAGAAGAAAAAAGAGAAGAAAGAGGAGAAGAAGAAATGGAAGAAGGAGAAGAAGAAGAAGAAGAAGAGGAAGAAAGAGGATCGTGACCGGCGCCAGAGGAGAGGAGCGGAAAGATCGGAGAGAGGAGCGGGAGGAGTATCGCGAATGGGGAGGGGCGAGTCGTTTGGAGGCTGCGATTCGCGAATGAGGAGAAGGATCAGGGGCTGGCCAGCGATCGGAAGTGAGAGCCGAGCGGTTTTCTCTGTCGCAAAAAATATCGGAGCCTTGGAGAAGAGAGACGCGTTGCTTCTGTCAAAAAGTGGATAGAAATATAATTTATTATAATTTTATATAATAAATTACTTAGAAATGTATTTACTATTCCTTAGAAATGCATTTACTATTCCTTAGAAATGCATTTACTATTCCTCTCTTAGAAATGCATTTACTACAGACGCGTTGCTTCTGCAATTTTTATTTTTATTATTAAGAGGGAGAAGAGAGGGAAATGAAAATTTCATTTTCCTCTTTTAGAGAGTTACGGCTATCTATCTATCTATATATATAATATTATTATAATATAATAATAATAATTATTATTCAATTAACCTCTCTCCGTGCATTTTCGCCGAACACGTCATCGCGATAAAATGAATGTGTCCCTTAGGTAAAATTGATGTTCTGGATGCACCGGTGTTGTCCGTTTAGTCGTTTGGACCACTTTTTCGACTATCGTGTCAAAAAATGATAATATGCATATTTGAAGCCCGTACGCAAAATCGTGGTGCAACGAGTGCCATTTCCAAGTGGAATCGAAGTTCCAAACTCACTCGTGTTGTCCATTTCGTCGTTTGGGGCCATATGAACAAGCTCGCACGTGCTCAGGTCAATTTGAGCCAAATTTGTGCATGACGCGATAACTAATTATTGTCGATCACAGGTGGACAAATTACACCTATGACATCCAAAAATTGATACCAACATTCTTGAATACACCACTTATACCTGCATAATGAGATTTGTAGCTGCCATCTGTGTTAACTTTTATCCAGCATTGCTTGGGAAGAGACCAACAAATTTTCAAAACTATAGTAATGGAAGGTTGAGAAGAGGAGATCAGCTCCAACACAGCTCCAAAATTTTTGAATTTATTCAATTTTTGTACAAAGGCAATGCAATTTAGGTCCACCTTCATTGGCTCTAGGGGAGTAGCTTCATACTTCAGGTGATTTCTAGCCATCCAAACAAACGAAGCCACAATAAGGAGAGGACTAAGGTCAGAGTCAGCAAGGCTAAGTTGAGTGACAAAAGTGAGCATAGAATGGGTGGCGGCTGGTTCATTTGTTGCTCTGCTGGGGTTTCGGCAGAATGGCTCAAATTGTTGTTGTAGATGGAATGACCCCTTTTTCAGGTGAACTCAGGGCCCTTAAAGCCCAAGTCAAAATGCTCAGCATTGCTGATGTTATCACAGAAGGAGGACATTTGTACGGTTTTGGCTTTTTCAAATTTTACTATTCCATTGCTTAGCCCCACTATTTTTTGCTGTTTTGTTTGGTTGGTTGCTTGGGATCTTCAACCTACTGTGTGGTTGGTCTTGTTTTTGGATTTCTCTGGTAGTTGACAGCTCAGGGTCAGCTCTATCCTTGGTAAGGCTCTTTCAATGATGTCTGATCCAAATCTTATTGATATTGCCACAAATATTCAGTAGGCTAAGGCTACTTTTGCTGACATTGTTGGGAAAGGTAATGAGAAAGTTCAAAACTCTGATGATTTGGTTTTTCCTCAAGAATATCATGAGGGTAATGACCCTCTTTTCAAACCTATATGCAAGAAAAGTTGGAAATTGCCTATCTACTTTACTGAAGACGACCTAAATGGTCTTACTGAATGTCATAAATTCACCTAAATTGGTAAATTTCAACTTGGCCATCCCAAGATGGAATCTGTGAGAAAATACTTTGATGGACTGAAATTCAAAGAGGCCTGGAAAGTAGGCCTACTTGATGGTAGACACATCCTTATAAAGCTCTCAAGAGAGGAAGATTATGCTAGAATTTTTTCTAAACAATCTATTATGATTGAAGGAATATCAATGAAACTTTTAAAGTGGACTCATGATTTTGACCCCAACAAAGAACTTCCCATTGTCCCCATTTGTTTTAAGTTACATGGACTTAAACTACACTATTTCAACCACAAAGTCCTCTTCAACATTGGCAAAGCTTTGGGAAGACCTTTGAAACTGGATGCCCCCACTTTCAACTTATCAAGACCTTCTGTAGCCAGAATTTTGGTTGAAGGAAACATCACTTTACTAGACACTTTACCAGCTGTGGAGGAAATTTGGTTAGGCTCTGAGCATAGTGGATATTGGCAAAGAATAATAGCTGAACAAAGACCTTACTATTGCCATCATTGCAATATGTTTGGCCACACTGATGAGAAATGCTTCAGACTTCATCCGAACCTCAGAAATAAGCTTCCAAGACCTCATTCTGAGGATTTAGAATCACATGACATTGAGTTGCCAACTGTTGTTGGTGGTGCTGTTAATGCTTCTGAGTTGCTAGGGATAAGGGCTAAAGATGACACTGAACTAGAGGGATGAATTACCCCAAGATATGGCAAAAGAGGATGTGGTACCAAACCTCCAAAATGATCTTGAACATTGACTGAGCAAATTCACTTCCTGTCACAGTCTACTCAAATTGAATAAACCCAATGTACTGAACATCCTACACTCCGTGCTGGCCAAGAGATAACAACTATTGAGTTATCAGAGGAAGACCCTTTGATTTTGCAATTAGCTAAAAATATTGAAGAAGGTTGGCAAGTTCAGAAAATAAAAAAGAAGAAAATACCATTGGAATTAATAAATCTACTCCCCTCTTCATCCTCTTTGGAGGATGCCCCCTCTCTTTCTTCTAGTACTATCAGAACTAGGAGATGAGGAAAATCCACCTCTATTGGTTAATGAATATAATATGTTGGAATGTTAGGGGATTAGCACATCATAAATCCCTTAATAGAATTTTGGCTCTCAATAGGATGTATAAACCTTGGATCATTGCTTTACTTGAACCAATGATCACTAAACTGTTCACTAAACATGTTAACAGAATTGTGAGGAAGTTCCCTGGATTTCAGCTTTTTATTAACACCAACAGTAAAATATGGCTTCTTTGCAGAAAGGAAATTCAATGCACTGTCCTTAAAGAGGGAGACCAATTTATTCATTTGAAGCTTAAAGTTCAATTACTATTGTGGCTTTGCTACTTTCATAAATGCTGGATGTACAACAACTGCTAGATATGAGTGAGTTCAGTACCTCTATAAGGCTAGTGGGGAGTGATTTCAACTGCCTCTCTTCACCTAGTGAGAAGAAGGGAGGGAGATCTCCTGATATCAATCTAATGAACACATTCAATGCCAACATTCAGTCTGCTAGTCTTTTTGATTTGGGGTTTATAGGCCCTAAGTTCACTTGGAGAAGGGGGAAGATTTGGGAGAGGTCTGATAGAGTTTTGGTGAATGATAATATGTTTAGAGATTTCCTACATACTTTTATCCAACACTTGGCTATGAGTGCGTCTGATTATAGACCCTTGCTTATTCAAATATCTACCTCCTCTTCTAAAACTAAAGCCAAATTCAGATATCTTAATATGTGGTCCATGCATGGGGATTTTCTCAATCAAGTCTCAATGGCTTGGACTGATGTTCATCATCACATCCCTGGAATTAAGCTTTGGCTTTTTACATAATAAAGTCAGTAAACATCTCTCAAATTAGAACTAGGAGGTGGTGGGGAACATTGATAAGAAAGTCCTTGAAGTTGAACAAAATGTTTTACAATTAGAACAGCTCTTATCCTCTAGCATAGGGTCTGAAAGGGACCTTCAGTCTACTAATGAACATCTGCTGGATCAAATCAACATGCAAGAGACTTTCTATGCTCAAAAGGCAAACAAAATTAAATTTTGTGAGGGAGATAGGAACTCTAAATTTTATCATGCTTGCATCAATTATAGGAGGAAATGCAACACAATTCACAAAATCCTTTCTCAAGAGGGTCACTGGATTTTTAATGTTGATGGTATAGCTGAGGATGTTGTTCACTATTTTCAAAATATGTTCAGACAAAATCCATCCTCTCACCCAGACATTAAAGATACATTGTTTGATAAGAAAAGGGAATTCACCAAAAGCCTATCTCTCACTAATATCCCTGATGAAAAGGAAATTTGGGAAGCTCTAAACTCTATTGATAGCACAAAAGTTGCTGGTCTTGGTGGCATCATTGCAGATTTTTATAAAAAGGCCTGGCTTATTGTGAAGGGTGAGGTCATTGCTACTGTCCAAAGCTTTTTCACAGGGGCTGATCTCCCTAAATACTTTTCCTCATCTACTATTACTTTGGTTCCCAAGGACAAAACTCCTTATAAATGGGAAAATTTCAGACCCATTAGTCTCACTTCTGTTATATCTAAGTTAATCAGCAAAGTACTGGTTCATAGATTACAACCTCACCTAAATTAGCTTATCTGCAGGAATCCGTCAGCCTTCACCAAGGATAGAAGTATTGTTGATAATGTGTTTTTGGCCCAAGAGTTGGTACTGGATTTGGACAAAATCACTAGAGGAGGCAGCTTAATTTTCAAATTGGATATCAAAAAGGCATATGACACTATCACTTGGAAGTTCATTGAACAAGTTCTTATTGTTAGAGGTTTCTCCCCCTCCTTTATCTCTCTAATCAATAGATAGCTGATAAAAAAATTCCACTCTATCTTCATCAATGGATCCTCCCATGGATTTTTCAGTGCTTCTAGAGGTATAAAACAAGGTGACCCCTTTTCCCCTACCATTTTTATCTCAGTTTTTTATTACTTATCCAGAAGCTTGAATGAGTTGGCATCCAGGAAATCCCATTCCCTTTATAGCCACAGATCTTCCATCTTAATCAATCACTTGGCTTTTACTGATGACATCATTATCTTTTCAAAAGCTTCCAAAACTGCTGTTAAATTATTCATGCAGAGCTTGGAGATCTTTCAGGATGCCTCTAGTATGAAGTTAAATAAGCAGAAGTGCATCTCCATTTTCAGCAAACAATGCAAAAGTGAATTTAAGACCCGGGTTTCTGATATCACTGGCTTCACAAATAGTCACCTTTCTGTGAAATATCTGGGGGTACTTCTTATCAAAGGAAGAACTAAAAATATTCAATTAGATCAAATTTTAGAAAAGATTCAAAGCAAATTACAAGCATGGGAGAATTCATTTCTATCCAATGGAGGTAGGATAACACTTCTGAAAAGTGTTCTATCTACTGTTCCATCCTATGTTCTACAAATGAACATCTTGAAAAAGTCTTCCCAGAGATTATTAGAAGGGATCTTCAATAGATTTCTATGGGCTGGTCAAAGGAAACAAAAACACTAGACCAAATGGGCTAAGGTGTGTAAACCCTTTGAGGAAGGTGGGTTAGGCTTCAAATCCTTCCGCCAAATTATGCACACTAATCTCTACAAACTCTGGTTCAAATTCAGATCTCAGTCCTCCCTTTGGGCTGAATTTCTATGGGGAAAATATTGCAAGCATAAACACCCCACCCAACTCTCTGTGGGTTTGGGGGATTCCCCCATTTGGAAAAAGTTGTTACAGATTAGGGAGGAAGCTGAACAAATGTATGTCTGGGAGATTGGTGAGGGTTTGGTAAACATCTGGTGGGATAACTGGTCTTTGGAAGGTAGCCTTCTTCATGATCAAAATGTTCTAGCCTCTCCAATGCTTGTGAAGGAACTTTGGGAAAATGATAAGTGGAATCTTACTCCAATTCTTCCTTTTTGTAGCCTATCTCAAATCTCAATATTCTGAAACTTTCTGTAAAACCTGGAGTAAAGGACATAATTGCTATAAAAAAGAACTTAATCTCTTCTTAACCTCCCCAACTGGTGGTGAATTGGGGTCATACAATCTGGAATAAATTTCTCACTCCCTCCATGTCATTTTTTATATGGAGACTTTTCTTAAAGGTCTGAGGGGTCCCTCTAGATGCATTTTCTGCTTGTCCCATGAGGAAACTATCACCCACCTTTTCTTTGGCTGCCCCTGGGTAAAGGAGGTTTGGTCCTTTGTGAATGGTAAACTCAATGTCCCAACTATGAATCTAACATGGGAGGTATTTTATAATTGCTTGTCTGATTGGAGGGGACTCAATCTTCAAGACATCCCCAACATTGTGGCTTGGTTTGTTTGGATGGCTAGAAACCAGTTAAAGCAAGGTAATTCCCATTTAAAACGTTTGAAGGTAGGTCTAAATTGTATTGCTTTTATACAAAAATTTATTAAATTCAAAAATTTTGATGCTGTGTTGGAGCCGAGCCCATCTCTCAATCCTTCCATTACCAAAGTCTTGAAGATTTGCTAGACTCTCCTAAAGCTTGGATGGATAAAAGTTAACACTGATGGTAGCTATAAATCTCAGTCTACTGGAATTGGTGGTGTCTTCAGGAATCTTGATTTTTCAATCTCCTGTTAAAGCTTTGGATTCCTTTGAAGCAGAATGTCAAGTTGCCTTTTGGGCCATGAACTTAGCCAGATCTTGCTATTTCAACCAGATATGGGTTGAATCTGACTCCTTGCAGCTTATTAATATTATCAATGGTTCTTATGAAACCCCATCAAATTTAATCAGCTGGATTTCTGGAATTCATCAATTGCTTAAGAGTTACTCTATCAAGTTCTCCCACATCCACAGAGAAAGGAATAGACCCTCCAATTGGCTGGCTAGAAGGGGTCTCTCTACTGAAGAACTTTTAGTGAGCAAAAGGATTCCTCCCCCACTGGATTTCGTTTTATCCAGTGATCTATTACCTCTCCCATATATCAGATAACTCCTTTTGTTGCTTTTGAGAGGTTGCCTTCTATTCTATAGGCCCTCCTTTTTCCTTTTTTTTCACGTTCCTTTTGTATTTGATTTTCTTTCATTAATGAATTGGAGCTTGGCTCCTTACTAAAAAATATATATGAATTTACCAATTAAGTTCTCATTCTTTCCAAAAGTATTCCAATTCCAATTCTTTAAGTGGGTGGCCACCTTCTTTTGTAATTTCCACAGATTCATCTAGGGCCCATAATCTCCATTGATGATCCAAGCATTTGTAACTTCCTTGATGAAATTAGGATGAAGAGTCCACATGTTCTGAAATCTGAATGGAGAACCACCAGACTTCACATCATTTTGAATAAGGCAAAGAAGGGGTCTATGGTCTGACCCAGACATGGCAAGGTGAGTGATGATTGCATATGGGAAGGCTTGAAGCCACTTAGAGTTTCCCAACATTCTATCAAGTCTTTCCCACAAGACACTCCTTCTCCAAGTATATTTAGGACCATGGAAATCGAAATCAAATAACTGAGCATCCATAAAGAATTCATTGAACTTAATCATAGTAATTTAAGATGGAGGCCTCCCTCCTTTCTTTTCATTAGGTGAAGTAATACAATTGGAGTCCCCCCTAACAATCCAAAATGAGTTTATGGACTAGCTAATGTTGAAAAGCTCCATCCACAACAGCTCTTGATTCCTTGAAAGACAATAGGCATGAACAAAAGTGGCATACCCCACATGAGCTCCTACTGTAAATTGAATATGTAAATATTGGGGAGTATTCAGTACAACATTCCATTGTAATTTAGTTCTAGCAAACAACCAGATCTTATTATTGGAGTTAACAAAGTGAGAAAAGTAGGATGCTGGTCTTTACAGTATTTACCCCACATAAATTTAGCTCGGAGAGAGGACTAAGATCTAAATTTAATCCACATCTTACACAGGTTGATTTGTAACAGTTGGTTCTGCCCCTTAAAACCAATGCCCCCAGCCAATTGATGAGTAGCCACATTTTACCAAGAAGCCCAATGCATTTGTCATCTCTGACCAGCCCGAAGGAATCTATTAAAGGCTCTCTCCATCTGAATTTGAATTATTTTCTTCATAGAAGATATCTATAGAATGCAGGAAGGGAAAGTTATTAAAATTCTCTGCATCAAAGTATTTCTCCCACCATTAGAGAGAAAGGATTGGGTCCGGCCAGAGAGGAAGGACGAGATCTTATTGAGCACTTCTTCAAATTGGATATATTTGGTTCTGCCAGTTAGCAATGTAACTCCAAGGTACTTGATGGGAAGTTGAGTACAAGAAAACCCAGTACAAGAAAACCCAGTATAAGCAGTGGCCCATTGCTTAAAATGGGAGGAGGCTTTCTTATTAAAGATCAGTTGACCTTTATCAGCATTAAATTGCATCCCTGAGTATATTTGGAACTTTCGTAGGCTTTAGAAAAATTTCTTCATTGCATTCTTATGAGCACTTGAAAAAACCATAATATCATCAGCATAGAGAAGGTGGGAAATTGGAATATTAGAGCTATGATGGTGTCTAGAAAAGTATTGAGGTAGGAGAGAAGCATCAATCATATGGCTAAGATTAATATGGTGGGGGATAAAGGGTCCCCTTGCTTCAAACCTCTGATTGCAGTAAATGATCCCTAGGTTTTCCCATTGAGGAGGATTGAGTGGGCATTGTTGTTTAACCATCTGTGAATAAGTTGGCAAAAGGAAGTATGAAATCCACTAGCAGTGAATATCTCCAATATAAAATCCCAACTAATTGTATCATAAGCCTTCTTTAGGTCCAATTTGTCGATCAGAGTGTCCCCTCAACAAGGTTTATTCAGATCATGTAGAAGTTCCTGTGCCAGTAGAGCATTATCAATGATAGAACTGCCCTTTACAAAGGCAGTCTGATTGGGGTTTAACTAGAACCTCAAGGTGCGGTTTCAATCTTCTCACAATGATTTTACTTATTATTTTGCTGAGGATAGCAGTAAGGCAAATAGGTCTGAAGTGATCCCAAGTATTTTGCATTTCTGTTTTACGAATAAGAACATAAGTGGAATCCTTGAAGTAGTGAGGAAGGTTGTTATCTTGAAAGAAACTAACCACTAAAATAATAACATCAGCTTTAACAGTGTCCCAAGATTTTTTATAAACATTTGTAGTGTAACCATCAGGGCAAACTTCCTTAGAGCTGTCAATAGAGCTAATGGCCTCCCAAATTTCTTTTTCTATAGGGTGATCAGTAAGATTTAGATTATTTGTATGATTCAGCTCACCAGAAAAGTAAAAGGTGTCAATTGGAAGCCTGATATACTGCACTTTATTTAATAGTTTCTTAAAATACTTAGTAGCATCATCAACAATGGAAACATTATCATGGAGCCAAATCCCATCTTCATTCTGTATGGTATGAATAGTGTTACATTTCCATTCATATCTGATGTAAGCATGGTAAGACTTGGTATTTCTGTCCCCATCAGTGAAGATGTTCACAACTGCCTTTTGTTTCAGAAATTGGTCCTAATACTCAATAGCTTTGATGAGGATGATGTGTGCATTGAGTAGTTCCTCCTCCCCCACAAAGCCTTATTGTGCCTCCTGTTCAAGTATTGTAACATTTATTTCAGAATCAGTCACAATAGTGAAAACATTTCCAAAAGTTTCCCAACTCCATTTCTTTAAGGCCTTGCTTATTTTAGTTTGAAGTAAGCTAAACTTCATCAAAGGGTCAGGGTGTGAGATTTCAGACCAATGTTCCAAAATAATATTTGGGAAAAGAGCATGGGAGGACCACATGTTAAGATATCTAAAAGGAGAAGGTGTGGGAGGCAATTTAGAAGATGTGATGCTTATAAGGAGAGGACTAAGGTCAGAGCCAGCAAGGCTAAGGTGAGTGATAAAAGTGAGCAGAAATTGAGATTGCTAGCAGTCATTCACAAGAAATCTGTCCAATCTTTCCCACAAATGACCCCCTTTTCAGGTGAACTCAGGGCCCTTAAAACCAAGTCAAAAAGCTTAGCATTGCTGATGTTATCACAAAAGGTGGACATTTATACACATACATACATACATATATATATATATATATA
>NW_018231200.1:49078-49620 GCF_001263595.1 Phalaenopsis equestris | reverse complement strand
AATTTACTCCAAACCTCCTTGGCAAAGTTACACCTGAAGAATAAGTGATCCCTTGTGTCCTGATCTAGCTTACATAAATAGCATCTTAAAGGGCCTTTCAGGCCTTTAAGTTTCAGAATATCATCAGTTGGGAGAAGGTTGTTGATGACTCTCCAAGAGAAGAACAACATAGAAAGGGTGAGATGTTTTTGGCAAGTGGAGATGTTCCACTGGCAAGAATCCCAGCAATACAGGTAATTCTGAATGTCTTTAGAGATGCTAGCTTTAGTCCTATTCAGTAGGATGAGTTTATCCTTCTTATCTCTGTCAAATTGAATTGTAGAGATGTAGCTAGCAGACTGTTCCTTCAGTAATCCCTTCAAGAGATCCTCAGACCAACCATTACCTACCTAACAGTCTTTAACCAATAAATCCCCCTCCTTTTCATCGTACAGAGGTTCCAAACAATCATTTGAACACCAGTTATCTTTCCAGAAATTAATATTCCCTTGTCCCAACTCCCATCTGAGCAGCTGATCAATGTCATCTCTAGCCTTGAGCAT
>NW_018231200.1:47409-49047 GCF_001263595.1 Phalaenopsis equestris | reverse complement strand
ACCATCCTAGTTACCTCCCCAGGATGGACAGACTTGCAATATTTGACCATCATAAAGTTGGCCCACAAGCTTTCATTTTGTTTGAATTCAATCCACAGCCTACACAGGCTAATATGTTGCAATCTGATGCAAGCCTTTAAAACCTAAACCACCAGCCTCCCATGGTTTAGCCACTTTTTGCCAACTAGCCCAAGCCACCTGTTTTCTATTTCTAGCCAACAAAAATCTGTTGAAGGTTCTTTCCAGCAGCAAAGATGTACTTCTTTTCATTGTAGCCACTTGGAGAGGATACAAGGGGATAGAGGTAAGAATGCTCTTCGGTAGGGTGATCCTACCCCCATTGGACAAAAAGGAGTTAGACCACCCCTGAAGAGTGGAGGTTATCTTATCAATAACCTCATCAAATTGGATCAGCTTTGTTCTTCCTCTGGTAAGGTGAATCCCCATATATTTGAAGGGGAGGCTCGGGCTAGAGAAACTAGTATAAGAATGCATCCATTGCTTGATTGGTAGAGAGGATTTTTTGCTAATCAGAATCTCACATTTTTCCTTGTTGACCATTAGCCCAGACACCTGTTGGACATGTTGAAGACATCCCAATGTTGAAGACATCCCATAATGTACTTAGTAGCAGGCTTAGAGGCCTTAGTGAACAGCAGGATGTCATCAGCATAGATCAGATGGTTGATGTCCATCCTAGCTCTATTGTGATAAGAGTTAAATGTTTTCCTCTTCTTCTTGCAGTCCATCAATCCAACACCAGTATGAAAATGGTTGGGGACAAAGGGTCCCCTTGTTTAAGTCCTCTAGTGGCTTTAAAGAAACCATGAGATTTCTCATTTATAAAAACCGAGTTTGTGTTATCCTCCAACCATCTTTTAATCATCTTGCAGCAATCCTTGGAAAAGCCCCTAGCCTCCAAACATTCAATGATGAAATCCCAGTTAACCATGTCATAAGCCTTCATTAGATCAAGCTTAAAGATTGCATTACCCCCTCTACAAGGTTTCTACAAATCCTGCACAGAAGTTCTTGAGCCAGAAGGATGTTATCCCCAATACTTCTGCCTTTAACAAAGGCAGCTTGGTTGATGCTGACAAGGTGAGGTAAAACAGGCTGAAGCCTGTTAACAATGATTTTGCTTATCATCTTACTTATGAAATTGTTTGAACTCAGAGTTTTGTACTGCCTCCAGCTATCCTTGAAAGAGGTCCTTGGGATACAGACAATAGTAGAGGCACTGAAATAGTTATGGAGTGAGTTTCCTTTGAAAAACTTTTGAATAGCTATGATCACCTCTTCCTTGATGACCTCCCAAGCCTTCTTATAGAAATCAGAAGTAAACCCATCAGGTCCAGCTGATTTGGAACTACCAATAGAATTCAAAGAAGCCTTTATCTCTTCCTCATTAGGGATTTCATTTAAATGCAGATTAGCAGTGAACTTCTTGTTGTCTATGAACAAATTTCTATCAATTTGTTCTCTTTTCCTAGTGGTCTCATTCATTAGGATTTGGCAATACTGCACAGCACTTTCAGCAATTTCCTCATCCTTCCTAGCCAAGTACCATTATGATCTTTGATAGAGTGGATAGTGTTGCATTTCCTTTGGTATTTGATGCAGGCATGGTAGAATTTA
>NW_018231200.1:44247-46653 GCF_001263595.1 Phalaenopsis equestris | reverse complement strand
CATAGACAAAGGAAGCAAAAACTTCCTTATCCATAAATTTGAGATTAAAATGCAAGATTTGGGTATGGTTAAGTAGGATAGATCACTGCATTACTTTCCTACAAAAAACCAAAATTTTGTTGTTGATGTTAGTAAACAAATTGAATCCAGGGAAGACTTTAGCAATTTTCAACGTGTTGAGGTGAACCATAGGTTCCAAAATGGCAATACACCAAAGTTTGTACTTCTTATTCAGATATTTGAGTCTTTTCAGAGATAGGGGGTGGGCAATCCCCCTAATGTTCCAACACAACAGGTTAATCATGGGGAAGGGGGAGAAGAGTAAGGTTGGGACCTGGACCTAGTCCTCCCTCTTTACTTGTTTGAACCCATTCTTATCTGATTAGCATGTACCTCCAAACTCTGAAGCTCCTTGCCTTTCCCAATGTCTTGTCCTTCTAGTTTATAATTCTTTTTCTTCTTAGTTTTTTGAATTTCCACTCTGACTCCAGCTCTTTATCATGTCTTCTACTAGTTTCTAACAAGGGGGTTCCACCACTGGATTCATAACATTTCTGGGAGGTGGGGAGGTAAACACTTCCTCCACTGACTCAGCCTCTGGTTGGATCTCTATTTCCTTATCCTTTGTAGTTATTTGGCCAATAGCTTTGCTTCCAACTCTAACTATCTTCTCCACACAGTGAGGGTCCATTTGGGTGGGGGGCTTCTCATTCCCTTCAGCAAGAACTGTCTTCTTTTGCACTTCTGTATTTCCAGCTTCCTCGATTTTGTTAGTGGCATCCTCCAACTCCTGCTGAGGTTGGTGGTGAGTTCTTCTAATGGGAGGTTTCAATCTGTAGCATCGCTCCCTGTTATGTCCAAACATTTTTCAATGTTGGTAATAGTGTGGTCTTTGCTCCATGATGACTTCTTGCCAAAAACCTCTCTGAGTGTCACCAATCCATATTCTCTTAACATCAGGGAGAGTGACATATTTTTCCACTAAGATTCTTGCACTGACTGGTCTTGCCTAGTTAAAAGTAGCAACATCAACCTTTAAAGGTGTACCCAAAGCTCACCCTATATTGAACAAAGCATTCATTTTAAATAAATGCAAAGGCAGCTTAGGTAGCTTAAACCACATAGGAACAGTGGGAGGTTCTTGTGATGGATCATAATCAGGTGACCATTTTAAGATTTTCATTTCTGTTCCAGCAATTATGATGGATTGCTTTGCAAAAATTCTGGCATAGTCCTCTTTAGTCAGCTGGACTAGGAGGTGTCTACCATCCAACAGCCCTAGCTTCCATTCTGAAATCTTCAGGGATTCAAAGTATTCTCTTACTAGTTCCATCTTTGGATGTCCCAAGCTGAATTTACCAATTAGGGTGAACTGAACCTCCAAGTTTAAGTCGGCAAGCTCATTTTCAGAAAAAAAGGTAGCAGGTTCTCCATGTTTATTACCCACAGGGTGAATGCAGGCAGCAGATCCTTTTCCAGCAACAGTGTTATGAAAGTCCTGAGGGAAGACAAGTAAATCAGGATCCAGAAAAGGGGAGGGAGGATTACCCACCACTCCAGCATAGGTGGCTTTGGTCCATTGCAGGTTGGTTTTCAAGTGAATAGGGGTATTCATGTTTCACCAGACCAGGACCCCAAAACAAGGAAGGCTCCAGGCCAAAACAAACACCAGCAAGGGAGGTAAACAACAAAAAAGCAGACAGATGCTACCCAAGCAAGTCCCAAACGCAGCAAACCATTTCAGAACAATGTCCAGCAACCAGATACAGGACCAAATCAACTTTCCAGCAGGCAACCATAATGCCATTAAAAAATCAAAAAGATTAAAGCATTAGAGCTATAAATTTCTGCATCAGTGCAATTAACCAAGCCAAAATTGGATACCAAGCAAACTAGGATAAAATGCCAAAGTTAATTGAAATAGTCACCATTCATATACAAGAAAAACTTCCATGGTAAGTTAGAAACGAAGAAACCAATTTTAGAACATGGTCCAACAACCAGATACAGGACCAAAACAATATATATATATATATATATATATATATATATTATATAAGGAGCAAAGCTCCAATTCATTATGCAATTCAGGCCCACCTTCATTGGCTCTAGGGGAGTAGCTTCATACTTCAAGTGATTTCTAGCCATCCAAACAAGCGAAGCCTCAATAAGGAGAGGACTAAGGTCAGAGCCAGCAAGCCTAAGGTGAGTGAGAAAAGTGAGCAGAAATTGAGATTGCTAAGTAGTCATTCACAAGAAATCTGTCAAATCTTTCCCACAAATGACCCCTTTTTCAGGTGAACTCAGAGCCCTTAAAGCCCAAGTCAAAAAGCTCAGCATTGTTGATGTTATTACAGAAGGTGGACATTTATACACACATATATATAGTAGAGATGTAGCTAGCAG
>NW_018231200.1:38277-43146 GCF_001263595.1 Phalaenopsis equestris | reverse complement strand
GAACCAAACACTGAACACACTCATCTACTGAGAGATAACAACAAAGAAGATAATCTTCAGAACTCCATGGTGGTTAGGACTGCTAACACAAACATCCCAACTATTAATCAAAGCACTCCGCAGGCTCAGCCAGTTGTGACCTCTCTTGATAAGAAGGGGGAAACAGTGGGTGAGATTGTGGAGACAGGAAACACTGAGAATGAGACCACTTTAGTGAAAGCCATTTTAGGGGGTTCAACAAAGGCAGCAAAGACCATAAGGGAGCAGAAGGCCAGAGAGGAGGTGGCATCCCCTACAAAAGATATAGTCATAGAACTAAATAAATAATTGGAATCAGAATGGCAGATTCAAAAGATAAGGAAGAAAAGAAGCTCTAAACAAGAAGAACTGAAAAAAGGAAAGGAAAAGGAATTAGTTTTAATGGAAGATCATAGTACCCAAAGAAGAGGAAGCAAACTAAGGGGAAGGACTAGATCCAGATCCCAACCCTCCACCTACCCCCCCTCCCCATGATCAACATGTTATGTTGGAATATAAGGGGGATTGCAAACCCCCTATCCTTAAAAATATTAAAATATCTAAACAAAAAATACAAATTCTGGTGCTTAGCCATTTTGGAGCCCATGGTTCATGTTAACTCAAAGAACATAGCAAAAATGTTTCATAGATTTAATCTCTTCACTAACTTCAATAACAAAATTTAGGTTTTCTGCAGGAAAGAAATGAAGTGCTCTATCTTAGTTAACCATCAGCAAATTCTTCATATGAACATCAGTACTTATGGATAAGGAAGTTTTTGCCTCTTTTGTTTATGCAGGAAGCTCCAAAACAGCTAGAACTGAGCTGTGGGAGACCTTTCAGTACATTCAAGGTTCTATAGATAAAGTTTGGATTGTGGGAGGAGACTTCAACTGAATTTCATCACCTGCTGAAAGGAGGGGGGTAGAACCCCAAATCCTGTCATCATGTCAAATTTCAATGAAAACATTCAAAGCACTAGTTTATTTGATATGGGATACAGTGGACCTGCCTTTACATGGAGAAGGAAGAACCTGTGGGAAAGACTGGATAGAGTCTTAGCAAATGATCACTGGATCTAGAACTTTTTGCAGACTACTATAACACATTTAAGCCTTGCTGGATCTGATCACATACCTTTGGTTATCGCCATTGGCCCAAAGAGCTGCTGTCAGAAGGGCGCTTTTAGATACCTGAATGTATGATCACAACACAAGGACTTCTTGCAAGTGGTTAAGGAGAACTTGGAAAAATGAGTCACATCCTGACCCTTTCACCTGCTTGTGGCAAAAGCAAAAAAAGGTAGGTAATGCCCTCAAAAAGTTGAGTTGGACCACTTTTGGAGATCTGATGAAGGCTGTGGATAAGGCTGAACAGGAGTTGCAGACTCTGGAGGAGGAGCACAGCAAAGGAAATATTGATGAGAATTCCCTTTTAGAGGCCAATGAGAAAGTTCTTGCTGCTATAAATTGGCAAGACCAGTTCCTTAAACAAAAAGCTTCCAAAACTAAATTCATAGAAGGGGATAGAAACAAAAAATTCTATATTACCTGCATCAATTACCAGAGGAAATGCAACACAATTCATTGCATTAAAGATCAGAATGGTAATTGGATTAGGAAGGAGGAGGAGATTGCTGAAAGTGCTGTGTTATATTGCGAGCAACTCATGAAGGATGATACTACTGATAGAGGACATATAGATAAACACTTGTTCTCAGAAAGTTAACAGTTTACTGCTAATTTAAAGCTGACTGATATTCCTGAGGAGGAGGAGATTAAGAAAGCCTTGCTGTCCATTGACAGCAGTAAATCAGCTAGTCCTGATGGATTTACTGCAGACTTCTACAAAAAAAGCATGAGAGGAGATCAAGGTGGAGACTATACAAGCTATTAAACACTTTTTCAAAGGCCACCCTCTTCCTAATTACTTCAATGCTTCTAAAATTGTTTTCATTCCAAAGAACTCTATTAAAAACTGCTGGAGTCACTTCAGAACCATAATCCTTACCAATGTGTTCAGCAAACTTATCAGTAAAATTCTGGTGAGCAGACTCCAACCAGTTCTACCCCAGCTGATCAGCATCAATCAAGCAGCTTTTGTGAAAGGGAGAAGTATAGGGGACCAAATATTACTAGCTCAAAAACTATTACAAGACTTGGAGAGACCTTACAGAGTAGGAAATGTTATTTATAAACTGGACCTAAAGAAGGCTTATGATATGGTAAATTGGGAATTTATCATGGAATGTTTGGAGGCTAGAGGATTCTCAGGGGTGTTCTGCCAGACCATTAAAAGATGGTTAGAGGAAAATTCCAACTCAGTCCTCATAAATGGGAAAGATCATGGCTTTTCAAAGCAAATATAGGCCTTATACAAGGTGACCCTCTCTCCTCAACTATTTTCATTCTGGTCTTAGATTACCTATCAAAACTCATAGATTGGAAGGGGAAAAGGAACAGGCTCAATGTATATCACAACAAAGCTAAGATGGATATAAGCCACCTTATCTATGCTGATGACATCCTCATATTTACAAGGGCTACCAAGGGTGCAACTAGATACCTTGATGAGTGTTTGAACAAGTTCCAACAAGTATCTGGGCTGAAAGTTAGTAAGGAAAAATGCCATTTTCAAACAAGCAAGAGAGTTTGTATTCCAATCAGGCAGTGGATGGCAAAATTCACAGGCTTTTCTACCATGAGCATTCCTTTTAATTATCTGGGCACCCAATTAGTCAGAGGTAGAATCAAACAGACACAATTTAATGAGGTTATAGACAAAATCAATTCCATCCTTCAGGGGTGGACTAACTCTTTCTTATCCAATGGGGGTAGGATCACCCTTCTAAAGAGCATCCTCACATCTGTCCCCCTCTATACCCTCCAAGTGGCTAACTTGAAAAGAAGCACTACTTTGATGCTTGGGAGAACTTTTAACAGATTTTTTTGGGCTGGGAACAGGAAGCAAATGATTTGGGCTAGCTGGAAAAGAGTGGCTAAACCTTATGAAGCTGGAGGTTTGGGTTTTAAAGGTCTACATCATATGCAGCAAACGAGGATGTGTAAACTTTGGCTCAGATTTAAACAAAATGAAAGCCTGTGGGCTAACTTCATGATGGTTAAATATTGCAAAAATATTCACCCTGGAGAGGTTACGAAGAAGGTTGGAGACTCCAAGATTTAGAAACATATGCTCAATGGGAGAGAGGAGATTGACAAATATCTTATCTGGGAGTTGGGAAAGGGAGAGATCAAATTCTAGAAGGATAACTGGTGCTCTGCTGATCAATTGGAGCCCCTACAGAATGAAAAAGATGAAGAATTACTGGTTAAAGACTGTTGAAATGGCAATGAGTGGTCTGAGGATGCTTTGAACAAAGTCCTGAAAGATTCTGCTGCTAGAAGTATCTCTAAAATCCAATTTGATAGAAATAGAAAAGACCAAATTCTGCTAATTAAAAGAACCAAATCCAGCAATTCAAAGGACATATATAACAGCTTGTTCAAATGGAAAGATTACAAGTGGAATATTAAAAAGTGCCAAAAATTCTTAACCCCCTCCATTCTGTTCTTTTCTTGGAGAATCCTAATGAAGCTGAAAGGATTAAAAGGCCTTTCAAGATGTTACCTATGCAATAATAATCAAGAATCCAGTGATCACCTCTTTTTCAGACGCAATTTTGCTAGGGAGGTTTGGAATCAGCTGATATCTAACATTAACCTGAACCTGTTGAATGTGGGCTGGGGAAATTTGAAAGACAGCTTGAGAGACTGGCAGGAAATCAACCTGATGCCTCTCCCCTTCATTGTTGCTTGGTTTATTTCGAATGTTAGGAACAAGGTAAAGCATGAGGACAGTGTGTCTCTATCTGCTTCTGTGGCAGCTAACTGCCAAGCCTATTTACATAAGCTGATAAATTGGAAGAAGTTGTAAAGTTAGAACAAAAATTGATCCCCAACATCCTATGGTTATTAAGGTTAGATGGGAGAAGCCATCTTACCCTTTCATTAAAATAAACATAGATGGAAGCTTCACAAATAAGAAAGCTGGTATTGGAGGATTCTTCAGAGATCACACAGGCAAAGCTTTGCTCTATTTCAAGGCCCCCTATATTACAGAAGATGCTTTGTAAATAGAAGCTGCTACCCTTTATTGGGCATTAAAAATTTCCAAGGATGTCAAGTGGTTGTGCATCATTGCTGAAGTGGACTCTTCACACCTGGTGGAGCTAATCACTACCACCTCCTCCCCCCCTTGGCACATCAACCAGTGGATCTATAGAATAAATAAGATCATCACTGAGATCAAGTTCCAAATTAGGTTTAATTATAGGGAAGCTAACAGGCCTGCTAATTTCTTGGCTTTGGAAGGCTCAAACTTGAGCCATGTTGTGGTCTCAACTATTATCCCTCTCCCTCTACAACTTTTAACACAAGGAGACAAACTTCAAATTCCATATCTCAGAATTTAGAAATGAAATCTTGGGCTCTCCTCTAAAGCTTCAACTCATATACTGATCAAGCTGGAGATCCACCTACTATTCCCTGTCTGGTTGAATGGTTCTTGATGTTTGTTTAAGTCATGCATATATATATATATATATATGGCTATCACATATATATAAAGATATTTAGAGTTTGTTTTAGTTTCCTTTTGCTATAGTCCTACATGTCTGAGGTTGGGTATCCCTTGGAGGGTGCTTTGTGAGTTTTGTTTGAGTTAGGGAACCCTCCCTCTTTTGTAGTCACTTTTATTATCAACATGTAAGGAGCCGAATAATGCTCCTTTCAGCAAATATATATATATATATATATATATATATATTTATATATATACACGAAAGGGTGG
>NW_018231200.1:33082-35698 GCF_001263595.1 Phalaenopsis equestris | reverse complement strand
TTATGGCCACCCCCATTGATGTTCACACTGATTCCAGTTAGACTAAGGCTACTTATCCAAGGATTGATGGAAGAACTAATGACACTCTCCAAGATCCAAAAAATTTAATTTTTCCTCAGGAATTTCATAATGCTGCTGCTGGCAAAGGGATTTGCCCTTGAATTCACCCTCTTGGCTTCAAAGATGGAGAAACTGCGGTCTACTTCTCTGCTGCTGAAATTGCTTCACTGAATGAAGAAGTCAGATTCACTCTTGTTGGAAAATTCCAGTTGGGTCATCCCAAAATGGATCTTGTTAGAAGCTTCTTTGATTCTCTAAATTTCATTGGACAATGGAAGCTTGGTTTGATAGATGGCAGACATCTTCTTATCCAACTCTCAATGGAAGAAGATTATGCTAGGCTATTTGCTAAACAAGCTGTTTCTATAGCAGGAGTTACAATGAAAATCCACAAATGGACTAGAGATTTTGACCCAACTAAGGAGCCTCCTGTGGTCCCAGTTTGGTTTAAGCTACGTGGTCTTCCATTACCTTACTTCAAGCTTAATGCACTTTTTAATATAAAGAGAGCACTGGGTACTCCCCTCAAGGTTGATGCTCCTACTTTCAATAAGGCAAGACCTGCTCTTGCTAGAATTGAGGTGGAAAGAGACATAACCCTCCCTAAGATAAAAAGGATATGGATTGGTTCGGATGCAGAGGGGTTTTGGAAAGATATAATTGCTGAACAGAAGCCTTTTTACTGCCAACACTATAAAATGTTTGGCCACACTATTGAGAAATGCTATAGGCCCCACCACCCTACAAAAAATCTCTCTATGAATCCGAGAGTAGCTAGTCAGGTTTCTAATCAGGGACAAAACACAGGGATGCTGTCAGGCAAACCAGTAAAACCCTTTCTGTTAAGAACACAAATACACTTGCCACTTTCCCCTCTGGTGATCCATTGGGGGAATTATCAGAATCCCAAAACAACTTGGAAACTTCTCCAGGTTGTGTGGTGAGGGTAAAACCTAATGAAGTCAGTATTATTACCCCTCCTTCCCCCATACTTGCTGGAAAAGGAAAATGTGCTCTAAAAAATCCCTTGATCACTATAGCTGACACTAGATCTAATGAAGCTACTGCTGTTGAAGTGCAGCAGGCTTTGGGAGAAGATTGGCAAAGTCAAAAAACAAGGAAAAAGAATGTGATTAAAAGTTCCTTGATCAATGAGGCTACTCCTAGCATTGCTGAGGCTGATGTCATTGATTTGCAACAGGCTTTGGAAGAGGATTGGCAAATTCAGAAAACCAGGAAAAAGAAAAAGCAAATTTCTGAGGTGCAACAACTTCTACAAGGAACAAACTCTCCTAAGAAGGATGGAAAGGCTAAGACTCATTCGGGCTCTACCTCTACATATAATAGAGGAAGAAATAGATCAAGGTTTCAACCTTCCATTCAATTCTCACCTATCATTGATTAGTATTCCTCTCTAGAATGTTAAGGATAACATGATCAATATTTTGTGTTGGAACATTAGAGGAGTGGCTCACCCCTCCTCTCTTTTGAGATTAAGACATCTCATCAGACTACATAAGATTTGATGTTTTGCAATTCTTGAACCTATGGTCACCAAATATCCTCAAAACACCATTAACAAGTTTTCCAAATTTACTTTTTATGCTAATTCCACTAACAAAATCTGGCTCTTTGTCAGACCTGAAATTCAGTGCAGTTTACTTGTTAACCATCATCAGTTTCTTCACATTCAGTTTGCTATTGGAGCACAGGTGGGATTTGCATCATTCATCTATGCTAGCAACCTTCCTAGATACCAACAAGAAATGTGGCATGAGCTGATGACTTTGGGACAAAATATTGACTCTTTCTGGATTTTGGGGGGGACTTGAATTGTATCACTTCTCCAACTGAAAAAAGAGGGGGTAAAGCCCCTTTACTTTCTCCAATAGCCAAATTCAATAACTTCATCAGTGATGCTGCTCTATTTGATCTAGGCTTCCAAGGTCCAAAGTTCACTTGGAGAAGAGGTACTTTGTGGGAAAGATTGGATAGGTTGCTTGGCAACTCCTTATGGTTTCAAACCTTCCCATTCTCTACTGTCACTCACCTTGCAATGGCTGGTTCTGATCACAGACCTATCCTTTGCTACATACAGAACACTACTAGACCAACTCATACACCTTTCATATTTCAGAATATGTGGACTCTACATCCTGATTTCATTAAGGAAGTGGAAAATAATTGGAATTCCAACCTGAATGCAGACCCCTGGAACAGCTTATGGTTAAAACAAAAGAACTTAGCCTCTCATCTGAAAAAATGGAATTGGGAAAGATTTGGTAATGTCAATGAACAACTGGAGGCAATCCAAAAAGAAGTTCATAGTTTGGAGGAAGGCTTACAAATGGAGATGAACTCTGAATATGAGGTTCACCATGCCAATGAGAGACTCCTTGCACAAATCAGATACCATGAATGTTTCTTAAAACAAAAAGCTGCTGTCACTAAATTCATTGATGGTGATAGGAATACTAGATACTATCATGCTTGTATCAATCATAGAAGGAAGTGTAACATGATCTTAAACATAACCAATATCAATGGCAGGAAGTT
>NW_018231200.1:25321-32959 GCF_001263595.1 Phalaenopsis equestris | reverse complement strand
TCCAACATTTCCAAAAGTTGTTCACCAATGAGCTGGATTTTAGAAATCCTATTGAAACTGAGATGTTCACTAACTATCAGCAATATGTTCATAATTTAAATCTCACCAGTCCCCCTTTGAAAGATGAGATAAAACAAGCTTTAGATTCCATTGATGGTCTCAAAACTGCTGGGCCTGATGGCTACACATCTACTTTCTATAAAGTCACATGAGATGGGACTAAACAAGACATTATGCTTGTTGTCCAAAATTTCTTTCTTGGTGTGGACCCTCCTAAATATTTCAGTGCCTCCACCATCACTCTGATACCAAAGAACCAAAATAGGAAAACTTGGGGGGATTACAGGCCAATCAACCTAACCAATGTGATCTCCAAAATAATCAGCAAAATCATTGTGTTTAGGCTGCAACCCCATCTTCATCATCTCATTAGTGACAACCAAGTGGCTTTTATTAAAGGGAGGAATATTACTGACAACATCCTACTTGCCCAGGAACTCCTGTTAGATCTTGATAGAATTTGTAGAGGAGGAAATGTCATTTTCAAACTGGACATAAGCAAAGCCTATGATACCATTAACTGGGAATTAATTTTAATTATTTTTTTGATACTCTGTCTGCTAGAGGCTTCAATGAAGGATTTATAAATTTACTACATAGATGGCTTAAATGCAATGCACATTTAATTATGATCAACGACAAGTGTCATGGCTTCTTCAATGCTACCAAGGGGATCAAGCAGGGAGACCCCTTGTCTCCAACCATTTTTATACTTGCTCTGGACTACCTTTCAAGACAATTGAATAAGTTGGTTACTAATTCACCTAATTTGGCTTTCCAACACAGATCTAATATCCCATTTAGCTTATGCTGATGACATAATTATTTTCTCCAATGCTTCCAAGAATTCTGTCAGGAGGGTTTATAAATGTCTTCTCCACTTTCAACATACTTCAAGTATGGCACTCAACAAACAAAAATGTCAATTTATTATTAATAAAAACTCCACACCTCAGCTCAAGCACTGGATCTCTGAATACACTGGATTTTTCTATGCCAACCTCCCCATTAAATACCTTGGAATACATCTACTCAAAGGCATAACTAGACAAACACAATTCCAGGATGTCATTGATCAGATCAAAGCACAACTTGAACATTGGACTAACTCTTTCCTCTCTAATGGTAGGAGGATCATTCTTTTAAGGAGTATTCTCACTGCAATGCCTTCTTATGTCCTACAAATGTTCTCCATGCAAAAGGGTACTCAAGACTCTATTGGAAAGATCTTCAATAAATTTCTCTGGTCTGGTCAAAGAAAGCAATTTCACTGGCTCCCTTGGCAGAAATTGTGTAAACCTTTACAAGCTGGTGGGCTGGGTATCAAAGAACTCCAACACATAGGTTTCAAAACACCTGGGTTTCATAAATCTTTGCAAATTATGGATCAGATTTAGGTCCCAGGATAGCCTTTGGGCAAGATTTCTAAAAGGGAAATACTGCAGATTTTTGCACCATACTTTGTTATCCAAAAGGATGGGGGATTCCAAACTAAGGACAAAACTGCTGAAAATTAGAAATAAAGCTGAGGAACTCTTCCTTTGGGAGCTAGGTGATGGGCATATCAACTTTTGGTTAGATAACTGGGTCAGCAATGGAGAGAAACTTGAGTGCCTCACCCCCAATCTCAACACTAATTGTCTAGTCGAAGATTATTAGTCTGATAAACAGTGGAACTGCAGACTGCTGAACACTATTCTTTCTAGTGAACATGTGAGGTTGGTTAAGGAGACTCCTATCTCATCCATTTCCAAAGACAAAATTATTACTAAACAGGCTTACTCCCAAAAATTATCAACCTACATTTACCATCATTTCATTAATTGGAATCAGATGCCTTGGGGTAAAACCATTTGGGGTAAACTATTAACTCCCTTTATGTCCTTCTTCTGCTGGAGACTCTGACATTCCTTACTTCCTACAGATGATATATTAAAGATGAAAGGGCTGAGAGGACCTTCAATCTACCCACTTTGCTATGCTGCTGAAGAAACCTTGGATCACCTATTTTTCCCATGTGCCCTCTCACAAGAAATTTGGTTAGGTTTAATCAAGCTCCTGAATATTAATAGTCATAATGTAAGCAATACCCATCTTTTGTGGCTTGGTTCATATGGATGTACAGGATGAAAAAGGTCAAAATCTAAGATTATTAACAACCTTTGGGTGATACCCTGTATGTGGCTTGGTTCATATGGATGTACAGAAACCACAACAAATTTGATGAGAAGTGTGATTATTAATTGTATCTCTTATATTCAGAAATTGATCAAGTTTCATCATTTCCCTAATGTTATAAAGCACTGGACTCCAGGAAACAATACCCATCTTCTTCACTTTTTCAAACTAATCCTTTGGATCCCTCCCCCTACTGGTTGGTTGAAGGTCAACACTGATGGCAGCTTCTCAACTGATTGTACTGGTATTGGGGGAATCTTCAGGAACCCTCAAGGTTCTCCCATTTTGCATTTCACTGCTCCTGCTGTGGCAATGGATGCTCTGGAGGTTGAATTCATAGCTATCTACTAGGCTATCAGAATTGCTTGTTACTGTCATATAGGTCCTTTGATTATAGAAACAGATTCTATTAATTGTATTAAAATCCTTCTTCATGATGAAACCCCCCTTGGAATATAACCAGATGGAATAATCTGTTAGTTGCCCTAATACCCAGATACATGATCAATATTAATTATATTTCTAGAGAGGGTAATTGTCTAGCTCATTGGCTTGCCTCCCAGGGTAGAAATACTGAACAGATTTTTGTTGGGTTGACACTTACACCTGAGTTAAAATTCTTGCTGATTAGTGACAATTTCGCACTCCCCTATATCAAATGTATGTAACTGTTTTGGGAGGTAGATCCTTTGGGGAAGGTATTGAGTTACATAGTGTTAGGCTTTACTGCTGGTCCTTGTGTGTAATTTCTATTTATGGGTCCATACTGATACATGAGCATCATGTGTTCCCTATTTCTTTTTCAGCTTTTGGGAGGGTATCTCTCCAACTCTTGTAATCCCCATTTGGTTCTTTATTAACATGTAAGGAGCCTTAGTTGCTCTTTTCCTTTATATATATATATATATGTGTGTGTGTGTGTGTGTGTATGTGTGTGTGTGTGTGTGTGTGGGGGTGAAGGACAAGACCTTGGGAAAGGAAACGAGCTTCAGGGTTTGGAGGTCAAGGCTAATCAGATAAGAATGGGTTCAAACAAATATAGAGGGAGGACTAGGTCCAGGTCCCAACCTTACTCTTCTCCCCCTTCCCCATGATTAATTTGTTATGTTGGAACATTAGGGGGATTGCCCACCCCTATCTTTGAAAAGACTCAAATATCTGAATAAGAAGCACAAACTTTGGTGTATTGCCATTTTGGAACCTATGGTTCACCTCAACACATTGAAAATTGTTAAAGTCTTCCTTGGATTCAAATTGTTTACTAACATCAACAACAAAATTTGGGTTCGTTGTAGGAAAGAAATGCAGTGCTCTATCCTACTTAACCATACCCAAATCTTACATTTTAATCTCATATTTATGGATAAGGAAGTCTATGCTTCCTTTGTCTATGCTGGATGCTCTAAAGCAGCTAGAATTGAGTTGTGGGAATCCCTGCAGCTCATCCAAGGGTCTATTGAAAAGGCTTGGATTGTGGGAGGAGACTTTAATTGTGTCTCATCTCCTACTGAAAGGAAGGGGGCATACCTCCCAACCCCATTAATATATCTTTCTTCAATGACAACATCCAAAAAACTGGATTATTTAACCTGGGTTTATGTGTTCCTACCTTTACTTGGAGAAGGAAGGAGCTGTGGGAAAGGCTGGATAAAGTTCTGGCCAATGACAACTGGATACAACAGTTCTTGTAGATATCTGTTACCCATTTAAGCATTGCTGGGTTTGATCACAGACCTTTACTGATTACTATTGGGAATAAGATGGCTAACCAGAAAAGCTCCTTCAGATACTTGAATGTTTGGTCTCAGCATTTAACATTCTTGAATATTATTAAAGATTAGTGGAAGAAAAACCTTCACCCTGACCAATTTATCAACATTTGGCTTAATCAGAAGATGGTTGCTAAAGCCCTTAAACTGTGGAGCTGGAATACCTTTGGAGACCTCCTACAGATTGTTGATAAGGCTGAAAAGGAGGTAACTGAGCTGGATGAGGAGCATAGAAAAGGAAGGATTGATGAGGCTATTCTCCTTGAGGCTAATGAGAGACTTCTAAATGTCATCTAGTGGTAGGACCACTTCCTTCAACAAAAGGCTGCAAAAACTAAATTTGCCGATGGAGATAAGAATACTAAATTCTACCATGTGTGCATCAAATACTAATGGAAATGCAACATTATACACTCTATCAAAGATCATAATGATACTTGTCTTAAGAAGGATGAGGACAATGCTGAAAGTGCTGTGCAGTATTGCCAAAGCCTAATGAATGAGACCACTAGGGATAGAGAACAACAGCAAGAAGTACACTGCCAATCTGCACTTAACTGATATCCCTGATGAGGAAGAGATAAAGGCTGCTTTGAATTCTATTGACAGTTCCAAATCAGCTGGACCTGATGGGTTTACTTCTGACTTCTATAAGAAGGCTTGGGATGTCATCAAGGAAGAGGTTATCATAGCTATTCAACACTTTTTCAAAGGAAACTCACTCCCTAACTATTTCAGTGCCTCTACTATTATTTTTCTCACAAAGACTTCTATCAAGGGCAGCTGGAGGCGGTACAAAACTCTGAGTTTAAACAATGTCATAAGTAGTCATAAGCAAGATGAAAAGCAAAATCATTGTCAACAGGCTTCAGCCAGTTTTACCTCACTTTATCAGCATGAACCAAGCTGCTTTTGTTAAAGGTAGAAGTATTAGGGATAACATCCTTCTGGCTCAAGAACTTCTACAGGATTTGGAGAAACCTCACAGAGGGGGTAATGCAATCTTAAAGCTTGATCTAATGAAGGCTTATGACATGGTTAACTGGGACTTCATCATTGACTGTTTGGAGGCTAGGGGCTTCTCTAGGGATTGCTGCAAGATGATTAAAAGATGGCTGAAGAACAACACAAACTCAATTTTTATAAATGGGAAATCTCATGGTTTCTTTAAAGCCACCAGAGGACTTAAATAAGGGGACCCTTTGTCCCCCACCATTTTCATGCTGGTTTTGGACTACTTTTCTAGACTCATGGACGTCAAGGGGAAGAGGAAAACCTTTAACTCTTATCATAATAGAGCTAGGATGGACATCAGCCATCTAATCTATGCTGATGACATTCTGCTATTCACTAGAGCCTCTAAGCATGCTATAAAGTACATTATGGGATGTCTGCAACAGTTCAAACAGGTGTCTGGGCTAAAGGTCAACAAGGAAAAATGTGAGATTTTGATTAGCGAAAAAACCTCTCTACCAATCAAGCAATGGATGCATTCTTACACTGGGTTCTCTAGCCTGAGCCTCCCTTTCAAATATTTGGGGATTCATCTCACCAGAGGAAGAACAAAGCTGGTCCAATTTGATGAGGTTATTGATAAGATAACCTCTACTCTTCAGGGGTGGTCTAACTCCTTTTTCTCCAATGGGGGTAGGATCACCCTACTGAAGAGCATCCTTACCTCTATGCCCTTGTATGCTCTCCAAGTGGCTACAATGAAAAGAAGCACATCTTTGCTGCTTGAAAGAGCCTTCAATAGATTTTTGTGGGCTGGAAACAGAAAACAAGTGGCTTGGGCTAGTTAGCAAAAGTGGCTAAACGTTGGGAGGCTAGTGGTTTGGGTTTTAAAGGCTTCCATCAGATGCAACACATTAGCCTGTGTAAGCTGTGGATTAAATTCAGACAGAATGAAAGCTTATGGGCCAACTTTACGATGGTCAAATATTGCAAGTCTGTCCATCCTGGGGAGGTCACTAGGAAGGTGGGAGACTCCAGAATTTGGGTCCAGATGCTCAAGGCTAGAGATGACATTGATCAGCTGCTCAGATGGGAGTTGGGACAAGGGAATGTTAATTTTTGGAAAGACAATTGGTGTTCAAATGACTGTTTGGAACCTCTGCAGGATGAAAAGGAGGGGGATTTATTGGTTAAAGACTGTTGGGTTGGTAATGGTTGGTCTGAGGACTCCTTGAGGGGATTACTGAAGGAGCAGTCTGCAAACTACATCTCTACAATATAGTTTGACATAAATAAAAAGGATAAACTCATCCTACTGAACAGGACTAATGCTAGTATCTCTAAAGACGTTCAGAATTACCTGTATAGCTGGGTTTCTTGCCAGTGGGACATCTCCACTTTCCAAAAACTTCTCACCCACTCTATGCTGTTTTTCTCTTGGAGAGTTATCAACAACCTTCTGCCTACTGATGATATCCTGAAACTAAAATGCCTGAAAGTCCCTTCAAGATGCTATTTATGTAAGCTAGATCAGGACACAAGGGATCACCTTTTCTTCAGGTGTGACTTTGCCAAGGAGGTTTGGAGTAAACTAACTTCCCAAATGAACATAAACTTGATTAACATTGGCTGGGACAACATTATTGATTGCATTAAAGATTGGAAAGGGATAAACCTCAAGCCAATTCCCTTCATTGTGGCTTGGTTTATTTGGATGGCTAGAAATATGGCCAAACATGAGGATAGGGAGGGCAGTGCTACTTGGCTGATGACTAACTGCTGGGCTTACCTAAACAAACTAATACACTGGAGGAAGTTCCCCAGGATTCTGTAGACCACAACTTACATGGGTGCCAACCAATTCAAAATTATAAAGGTTAGATGGGAGAGACCTCCTTATCCTTTCATTAAAATAAACACTGATGGAGGCTACGCAAATAAGAGAGCAGGCATTGGGGGAATTTTCAGAGATCATAAAGGGAAGACTTTGCTGTTTTACAAGGCCCCTTATATTGTTGATGATGCTTTGGAAATTGAAGCTGCTGCACTTTTCTGGGCTTTAAATTTTGCCAAAAAGAACAATTGGCAATGGATTCTTGCTGAAGTCGACTCCTCCCTGTTGGTGGAGTTACTAAATTCTAAGACGTCCTCCTCTTGGCATATTAACCAATGGATTCATAGAATCAACAAGCTTAGTACGGAAAGTAAAATCCATTTCTCTTTTGTGTATAGGGATACTAATAGACCTGCTAATTATCTAGCTATAGAAGGTGCTCATGCTGATCATCCTAAAGTGTCCACAACTCTCTACCCCTCCCTATAGCTACTAACTCAGAGGGACAAGCTTCAAATCCTTTATCTTAGAGTGCAAAGATGATTGCTGGACTTGTGAGTGTGGATATGAATTGTTATGCCCTGTTGCTGAGATTGTGTATTTTCTTGACAATGAGAATCCAGTTGTTTAGCTTGATAGGGAGTTAGTTTGTAAATATATATATATACATATATAGATACAATGTTTTGTTTTCTCCCTTCTTTTTGAGTTGAGGATGTAAGTGGATGGGTCACCATTATGAGTGTTATGTATGTTTTACTTTATTCTTAGATAGGGGACCCCTTCCAATTTTATGTTGTTTTTCTTTTTGATCAACATGCAAGGAGCCGAATATTGCTCTGG